>NC_056726.1:777885774-778035774 GCF_019279795.1 Protopterus annectens | reverse complement strand
GGCTTTGCTAGGAAAAAATGTATTGCCTTCTAAATGTTTTTATTTATTCCTCATTTAGATACTCTGAGTTTAATTCAAAAGTATTTAGGTTGCTGTCTTTTGTCCTTTACTCTACTATATGAACTTACTGTCCCAAATCCTGTAGTTGCATATATTAGTCTTCATGGGAAAAAGTTGTTGAATATGTGTAGCGTGTGACAAAACAGACATCCTTACCAGCCACTCCTAAGATATCAGCACTCTATACCCTTTCTCTAGGCAGAGATAACAACTTCTCTAGATTTACAACACCTTGCATTTTCTTCCAGCCTTAAAGCAAACCGTTTGCATACTATACTATTGTGGCAGTGGGCTAGTTTGGAACAGCAGTATCTGTGAGCACGACAAGTATAGCTGAACAATTCATCAAAAAATTACCTGTGATGGCACCTCCGATGTTTCATGATTACAAGCTGGCATTAAAAATGACAACTTGTGTACCTAAAGTACATTTATGTTATTTAAACCTAAGATCAAAATGAATAAAGACATATGATGCATCATACATTCAGATATCTTTGATTCTGCTTATTTGTAAAATGTTTGAAAACATCTTATCTGGTAAACTAGCTCTCATACACAGATAATTCTGAATATCAGGAACTGTTTGTTCAGTGTACTTGAATAAATATAGACTTAGCTGTATTTCTTAATTTTATGAAAAATAGTTTGCATATCTTCTACAACATTGGTTTTGCTGATAGAGAATAAATGGGAAGACCTCTGCTGTTGTCAGCAAAATATTTCACACAATCACAAGTGTCTATGGCTGTTTTGGTTTGTCTGTTTGACTTTTCCCAGTTAGGGGTCGGCACAGCGGAACTCTGGTCTGCTAATGATTGGCAATAGATTTTTATGGTGTCGAGTTGCCAGCCCAACACCCAACCTTCAGCGAAGGAACACCCATTCACGCATGTTTTTCAGAGATCACTCAAATGCAGGGAGGACATGCAGACTCCACACAGAAGGCATTCCAGCCAAGAATCGAACAGGAGAACCTCTTGCTGTGAGGCAACAATGCTACCGCTGTACCACTGCGGCTTTTACGAGTGTCTATGGCTACTATCTGAAAAATTGTACGAGATAAGAATATATCTCAATATGCAGCCAGGACTAAAACACGTAGAGAGAAACTGTAGGAATCCTGCAACAATTTTTTCTTTGTGCATACAAGTTCTGCTGGGTATACTATCTATTTTGTAACCTATGTTAACCTTCTCTGTAAAAGGCAATGGCTACATTTTCATATACATGTATGGCTTACTTGTCACTTGTGATGCCTCCCTTCCTTCCAAAAAGAGACTGTTTCACAAGGTTTCATGAAGTACTTTAAATTCACAATATTCCAGCGTCAGTATCAAATGCTGAAATTTTAGATACTGAACCATTTTGAAGAGAACATCTGTTTTTTAATTTAAGTTCATATTCTCTGACTATAATTCTGTTCTTTTTTTTCAAACACTTTTATTGAATTATCACTTGTGACATAGGTAAATTTACATTCATATAAAAGGAATCAAACTATATTAACATAATAAACATTACACTTCACATATACATCATATAACCTAAGCAATATTACATGAATTATTTAATCTCTGCCTTTTTTTTAAACAAGACACACCTTTATTAAGACATCACTTACTACATAGGCAATCATACATTTATATAAATGAAAACAAACCACACCAACACATACCTTTCAACTTGTTTGAGCAAGAAATCTGGACAAAACCATAAATAAAAGTTGAACAAAGGCCAAAAAATCAGGACAAGTTTTAAAGATTGCTCTTACAAACGTACAAGGTTGATAGAATAACAGTTTTTGCATTACCATAACTTTTCTAAAGGGTATGAAGTTTGAAACTCAAATGTCTGTCATTATTTTCTAACTTTAGTCTTTAATGATTTGCCACTAATATGCCAGGAAACCACGATTTTATGAAAAATGGACCAAAAGTATGAGGCGAAAATCTTTACACTTGAGCGGTATGCACTGACACAATCCTAGCTGCAAGCATTTTACATCACAAACCATAATGACACACTCCTAGTTGCAAACATTATACATCACTTATAATCCACCCAGTCTTTCTTACTCAAACATTACATAGCTCGTTTAAGTCCTGCCACGTTTTAAACCTCATTCCTCCCTTGTATGCATTGTTCCCACAATTCCCATTTTTTCCTCTGTAGTTTGCGCCTACTCTTTTCTAAAGATCTCAGTTCCAGTTGTTTTATCTCCGTTACGATATTCACTGCTTCCAGTATGGTTGGTTTAGATTTTAATTTTAATTTTCTAGTAACTGATATTCACAGAAAAAGAAGAACCATGTTCAGATCCACTCAGGAAACTTTTTATTGAGGGCTTTCGTCTCTAATGGAAACTTCATCAGAATGAAGTAACATTACCCAACATACCTTATATACAAGACATACAAAAATCACCTGAACAAATAATTAAGTTTCTTAAAGCAACCATGCAATAAAGTATAAAAGCATAGCAGGATTCATTCCTATAAAACACACATAAGTTACATAAAAACAAAGGTACATACGTACCTGCCATATGTATATGATCTTTGCTAAAAAAACATCCTAACTTGTGTTAAAAACTTTCTTTAGAAGAAAAATTGTGCTTTCAGTCTTAGGACAGAACTACTAGAATCAGCACTGTTGAGCCCTGGGCTCAGTGATGCATTTGCTTTTATTTGCCATTTCAGTTCTGATAACTCCAGGAAGTCATTCAAAGGACCCCCTCTTTCTCCAAGATTGATTTGCTCAATAACCACAAACTTGAACCCATGTCCTTCATTGGCATTAATGTGTGCTGCTAATATATTTTTGTCATCCTTTCTATTTATATCATAATAGTGTTGATAAATTCTGCTCCATAATGCATTGTTAATTTTGCCAATGTAGTAACATGGACATTTTGAGCATAAAGCCAAATAAACCACGGCTTTGCTATTACAAGACATTTTACCTTTTATGATATGTTTCCCATAATTAGGAATCAAAATGACTTTAGCTTCAAGAATGTACTGGCACTATAGGCAGGGTGTTCATTACAAGTGAAATTTACTGTGTTTGCAGTTTTTGTTCAATGCAACAGTGGGGGATTGCTGTTGAACAACTAAAATATTTTGAGTATGTCAGTTTCAACTTTATCATATATATATATATATATATATATATATATATATATATATATATATATATATATATCATCACCATCTTCTTTGTGCTGTTCCCGTTAGGGGTCACCACAGCAGATCACCTGTTTCCATTTCTTCCTGTCCTCTGCATCTTGCTCTGTCACACCAACCAGCTGCATGTCCTCTCTCACCACATCCATAAACCTTATCTTAGGCCTTCCTCTTTTCCTGTTACCTGGTAGCTTCATCCTTAGCATCTTTTTTCCAATATACTCAGCATCCCTCCTCAGCACATGTCCAAACCAACATAATCGTGCCTCTCTGGCTTTGTCTCCAAACCTTCCCGCCTGGGCTGACCCTCTAATATACTTATTCCTAATCCTGTTCACCCCCATCACACCCAGTGCAAATCTTAACATCTTTAATTCTGCCACATCCAGCTCAAACTCCTGCCTTTTTGTCAGTGCCACTGTCTCCAACCCATATAACATAGCTGGTCTCACTACCCTCTTGTAGACCTTCCCTTTCACTCTTACAGGTACTCGCCTGTCACAAATCACTTCTGACACTCTTCTCCACCCACTCCATCCTGCCTGTACTCTCTTCTTCACCTCTCTTCCACACTCACCTTTACTCGCTGGCAATACCCGACAGGATTGGTACCTAATTCACAGTTCCACTTAGACATTATTGCTTTGTTTGACCGCCAAGGTCTGGAACTCCTGGACCTTATGAGCAAGCATTATTGCCTAGCCATAGAAGACCTAACAGTCCAGGTTTGTAACCTGGACACGAAGATTAACAACGATAGTGAATTTTCCAGATATAAATTTGAATACAATCGCTCTTTTGCTAGCATCGATTTATACCTGGACAAACTTAAAACCAATAAAGTCAGGAAATTGGAAAGAGACATGAAGGCCTACAGTGAAGGGTTGGCCTACCCTGTTCCTCCTTTATCACAAGTTTGGCACAAAGCTAAACAGCAAGTTCCCACTAATAATACCAACAAAAGGAACATTACAGTCCCAGTTACACTGCATCAAGAACCTAACCACCCATTTCCATCTGAACCACAACAAGATACTGTTTTTCAGTCACTCGTTAATAATAACTCTGAACACCATGAGTCTTCTGTTGGGCATTACAACTTGCGGTCAAATAATCCAAATTTTTTAGGAGCACGACAGAAACAATCAATTGCCCACACTTACCAGCAGAAGAAGAAATCGAAGAACAATTAATCAATGTATTTGATAATTCTTTTAATTCAATGAACAATACAGTGGTTAATTGTAATAATACAGATTACTGTGTTTTTAGTAACATGCTTATTGAGAATGATATATTTAGTGACATGCCTCCATCAACATCCCCACTTCAAGATTCTTTTAGGGAAGATGAAGTCAGTTTTCCTTGTAATAGCCAACCTGTGATATTACACAACACAGGTGGTGATTTTACTGTGTATAACTTTTCCAAGACAGATATACACTCTGATTTAATAAATTTGTTATCTAAAGGGCAAACTTATGTGCCCCCACGTAGGTTAGATGTTGTCAAAACTATTATTGACTTAAAACTCTACACTAGGAAACTCAATTTAAACATGCTAATGGGTGACAATACAACTAATGACCCAAATGTGTTTAGGGTTCCTAGCACCTTTAACCCACCTCTGAATCCCTTAATAAAAACATTCGAACAGTTTTGTGAATTGGACATTCGTAACTTAGCACAGTCCAAACTAGTTGTAAACAAAAACAAGGTTTTTCTAAAAGAAAGAGAATGTTTGGATTTTATGAAAGTAAATGCTATAAGAATATGTAAACCAGATAAGGGTGGAGGCGTTGTTATTTTTGACAACGATGACTACTCTAATAGGATGTTGAAATTGTTAAATTCACCGTCCTATGCTGCAAGTTCACTTTCTGAAATAAATAGAGCATACAACTTAATTAAGAATGTGATAGAAGATCTTTATATTGAAGGGAGAATAACTCAACCTATTTACAACTTCATGTCTACTTTGTTCCCCAGATTCCCTTGTTTTTTTGGTATTCCAAAAATTCATAAAAACCTGGAGAATCCCCCAATGCGTCCTTTAGTTGACAGCAGAGGTTCACCTACGTACACCTGTGCTAAAGTTGTGGACTTTATTTTACAAAAATATTTAGTCAACTTCAAACAAATATGTAAGGATTCATGGACTTTTTTGAGGAACATTAATGATTTAGTTTTTAAACCTAGCAACAACTTCTTGACCATAGACGTCAAGGATTTATACACCTGTATACCCCACAAGGAGGCTTTAGAATGGATTCATGACTTGCTATTACTCCAAGGTTGCCCCACTGATGAGTGTTTATTAGTAGAAGAACTGTTAAGTCTAATTTTAGAAAATAACTTTTTCATGTTTGAGGAAAAGTTTTTTCTTCAAAAAATCGGGGTAGCCATGGGCTCCCCGTGCGGTGCCAGTGTGGCCAACATGGTCATGGCTTATTGGGGACATTTTTATGTGAACAACAATAATTGTAGATTTAAAGAACATATAGTATTCTACACTCGTTTTTTGGACGACATTTTTATACTGTTGGATGGTGATGAAGTACTCAGTGCAAAACTGGTTGAGTATTTAAATACAACCACCTCCTTTTTAAAATTTACTCATTTATTTGATGTTAATTCCATTGCTTACCTTGACATAACACTATCTAAGGATAGTGCTATGGGTAGGTATACTGCAGCCATCCATAGGAAGAATACTTATTGCAATTCAATGCTTCACTATACAAGTTGTCATCCATACCATCAGAAACGAGCCATAGTAAAAGGCCAACTGGTCCGGGCCGCACGTATTATTACTATCGATGTTGAATTTTATGATGAATGTGAGTATATGAAAACTATGTTTTTAGCCCGTGGTTACCCTGAACACCTTATTGACGAGCTAATTAATGAAGTTTCACAGAAACGTCAGTCACATTTTTATACACCATTGTTAAATAAGTCTAGTAATGATCTAAACTGTAACAATGTTGTGATGAATAGTTTGGTAGAAGCTTCTGATATACAAGATGATCTGAAGGTATTTCCAACTACTTTTATTACCACTTACAGCTTGGATAGTAATAGTTGTTTTGGAATTTTGAAGAAAAACTGGCAAATCTTTAAGAGCGATTGTAGTGTTTTTAACAGTGTGGGTGAATACCCTCTTGTAACTTATAAGAGGGGTATGAATCTTAAAACTTATTGGGAAGTTAAGAAATCTAACACTGTTAGAACACCTGGCATGTACAAATGTCAGAGCTGCAATTATTGTTCACATATTATAGAATCTAATAGGTTTAATGTGAACAATGTACATTATAATTTGAAATGGAGAAACAACTGCAACTCTAAATTAGTTGTATACCTTGCCAAGTGCCAGTTTTGCCCAGCGTTTTACGTTGGCAAAACTGAAAGAAAACTCCGAAACCGCATTTATGAACATCTGTATGCGATTAGGAAAAACAAACCCGAAAATGCTTTGGCAAAGCATGTTGGCTGTTTTCCTGATCATAAATTTAAATTTATTGTAATAGATCAGGTTCACAGTGACTTTAGGGGTGGTTCTGAGGTTCTTAAACTTGACGAAATGGAACTTTCCTGGCAAATTAGATTAAATGCTTATAGTTTGCCAGGTTTAAATGATGGATGCGTGCTGAGTAGTGTACTAAAATTGAGAAATCTAAGACGTTGAGAAACACTTTGACACTTTAATATAAGTGGGGTTTCTAATTGTATTGTTTACTGAGTGTTTTATTACATTTTAACAACAAGGTTATTTATTTAAACTGGTAAAGTAAGGTGGCATTTATGTATTTAAAAGTATTTCTTACATTATTTAGATAGTGTACTTAAATAGTACTACCTGTTTAAGAGATTTTTAAATTAACTATATATGTTTTATGATTGGTTGTTTAAGAGTATTTAAATGAGTTGTTTTATCGTGTGAATTGTCTGATGAAGTTTGTGATTTGTCATAAACGAAAAGCGCTTTACAATAATTTTTCAATTGTGTGTGTCTTCTTCATTCTGCTCAAGTTTATTCAGTTCGCTTGTCTTTGTTTTTTAGTTTGTGATTTTATTCCTAATCCTGTTCACCCCCATCACACCCAGTGCAAATCTTAACATCTTTAATTCTGCCACATCCAGCTCAAACTCCTGCCTTTTTGTCAGTGCCACTGTCTCCAACCCATATAACATAGCCGGTCTCACTACCCTCTTGTAGACCTTCCCTTTCACTCTTACAGGTACTCGCCTGTCACAAATCACTTCTGACACTCTTCTCCACCCACTCCATCCTGCCTGTACTCTCTTCTTCACCTCTCTTCCACACTCACCATTACTCTGAACTATTGACCCCAAGTATTTAAACTCATCCACCTTTGCCACCTGTACTCCATGCATCCTCACCATTCCTCTATCCTCCCTCTCATTCACACACATATATTCTGTCTTAGTCCTGCTGACCTTCATTCCTCTTCTCTCTAGAGCATATCTCCATCTCTCCAGGGTCTCCTCCACCTGTTCTCTACTCTCACTATAGATCATAATGTCATCTGCAAACATCATAGTCCACGGGGACTCCTGTCTGATCTCATCTGGCAACTTGTCCATCACCATTGCAAATAAGAAAGGGCTCAGAGCTGATCCTTGATGTAACCCCAGCTCCACCTTAAACGTATCCGTCACTCCTACCGCAGACCTCACCGCTGTCACACTACCCTCATACATATCCTGTACCACTCTTACATACTTTTCTGACAATCCTGACTTGCTCATACAATACCACAACTCCTCTCTAGGCACCCTGTCATATGCTTTCTCTAAGTCTACAAAAACACAATGCAACTCCTTCCGACATTTTCTGTACTTCTGCATCAACACTCTCAGAGCAAAGATCGCATCTGTAGTGCTCTTTCCTGACATGAAACCATACTGCTGATCACTAATCATCACATCCCTTCTTAACCTAGCTTCCACTACTCTTTCCCATAACTTCATGATGTGACTCATCAGTTTTATCCCTCTGTAGTTACTACAGCTCTGCACATCCCCCTTATTCTTAAAAATTGGTACCAAAACACTTTTTCTCCATTCCTCAGGCATCCTCTCACTTTCCAAGATTTCATTAAACAATCTGGTTAAAAACTCCACTGCCATTTCACCTAAACACCTCCATGCTTCCTCAGGTATGGCATCTGGGCCAACAGCCTTTCCATTCTTCATTCTCTTCATAGCTATCCTTACTTCCTCCTTGCTAATCCATTGTACTTCATGATTTACTATCCCTACATCATCCAACCTTCTCTCCCTCTCATTCTCTTCATTCATCAACCCCTCAAGGTACTCTTTCCATCTCCTCAACACACTCTCCTCGCTTGTGAGTATGTTTCCCTCATTATCCTTTATCACCTGTACCTGCTGCACTTTCCTAGCTCGGTCCCTCTGTCTAGCCAATCGGTACAGGTCCTTTTCTCCCACCTTAGTGTCCAACCTTTCATACAACTCTTCATATGCCTTATCCTTAGCCTTCACCACCTCTCTCTTTGCCATGCACCTCATCTCCTTATACTCCTGTCTACTTTCTTCATCTCTCTGACAATCCCACTTCTTCTTTGCCATCATCTTTCTCTGTATACTCTCCTGTACTTCCTCATTCCACCACCATGTCTCCTTGTTGTCCTTCCTCTGTCCAGATGTGATACCAAGCACCTTTCTAGCCATCTCCCTTACTAGCTCTGCTGTAGTTGCCCAGCTATTTGGTAACTCTTCACTGCCACCCAGTGCCTGCCTTAAGTCATCCATGACCTCCACCTCACAATTACCCTTTTTCAATTTTCACCACTTGATCCTTGGTGCTGCCCTCACACTCCTTCTCCTCTTCTTGATAACCAACATCATCCTACAAACCACTATCCTATGCTGCCTAACTACACTTTCTCCGGTCACCACTTTACAGTCTCCAATCTCCTTCAAACTGGCCCTCCTACATAAGATATAATCCACCTGTGTGCATCTTCCTCCACTCTTGTATGTCACCCTATGCTCCTCCCTCTTGTTAAAATACATATTCACCACAGCCATGTCCATCCTTTTTGCAAAATCCACTACCATCTGACCTTCTGCATTCCTTTGTTTAACACCATACCTACCCATCACTTCCTCATCCCCTCTGTTCCCTTCACCAACATGCCCATTGAAATCTGCTCCAATCACCACTCTCTCACACTTGGGTACAGTCATCACCACTTTATCCAATTTACTCCCAAATTTTTCTTTCTCATCCATTGCACACCCAACTTGTGGAGCATATGCACTAACAACATTCATCATTGCACCATCAATTTCCAGCTTCATAAACATCACTCTATCCGACACTCTTTTCACCTCCAAAACACTCTCAGCATACTGTTCCTTCAGAATAAATCTTACACCATTTCTCCTCCCATCCACACCATGATAAAACAATTTGAACCCACCTCCGATACACCTAGCCTTACTCCCCTTCCATCTGGTCTCTTGCACACACAATATACCAACCTTCCTTCTGTCCATCATATCAGCTAGCTCTCTCCCTATACCAGTCATACTGCCAACATTCAAAGTACTGAACCTCACTACCACAGTCCTAGCCTTTTCTCCTCTCCTCCTGCCTTCGGCCATGTCTTCCACCTCTTCTCCTATATATATATATATATATATATATATATATATATATATATATATATATATGAATCTAGGACTTTTGATCGAAAGATCAAAAGTCCGAATCCATTATCACTGAATATACTTTACTGAAAGCGCTTTTCACTGAACAAGCACTTACAGTAAAGTATGTTTAAAAAAAAAATACAACATTAAACCTACTGCTATGCAGGGGGGCAAGCCCCCCTGCACCCCCATGTGTGAGCTGCGCCCCCCACAGCCACCTACTTTAATATTCTTACTCTGAGGTCACACTACAGTGGGGAAAAGGGAATTTTCCCTTATCCGCACTACCGGTACAACAAGCATACTTTTCCGAAAGTGCTGCTTTGGTGAAGTATGCCCGGTGATTTCTGCTTCGGTGGAAAGGGCATTCAGGGATCTGTACGGATCCCATATATATATATATATATATATATATATATATATATATATATATATATATACACACACACACACACACACACACACACACACACACACACACACACACACACACAAACATAGGGGTGTGTGGGAGGTGAAGCCCCCCCACATGGGTGGGTTTCACAGATTCATAGGTTCATAGGTTGGTACTAGGCTATCGGCCCTAGGGCCTATACAAGCCTAGCCATAACAATTTCCTGGATATTTCTTCCCACAATATTTACTTCCCTGGAACCCTGTCTAGCAGGGCGACTTATATGATCCCAGGGTGAATTTCCTATCTCCCATCCAATTTTCAAGATTCCTTTTGAATAGAGTCAGGGAGGTGCTCTGCTTGACATGTATGGTCAGTCTATTCCAGAGTATGGGGAGTCTCTGGGTCAGGAACCTATCCCTCCAGCATGTTTTGTTCATTGTGATGACAAGGTTTAGATCCCTGGAATGTGTGGCTCTGAGGGATTGGGATTTCTTTAAGTGGAGCATGTCCAACAGCACAGGGTTTGACATGGCCTTGTATGTTAAGCAGATATCACCTCTGAGTAGATGATATGCCACAGAGTATAGCTGGAGTTTTTTTAGACAGTCAGCATAGGGCATCTGCTTTAGGCCTGTGATTCTTTTAGTGAGGTATTTCTGCGGCCTTTCCAGCTGTTGCAGATGTCTTGTGAGGTACATACCAAATGGGGCATTGTACTCTATAATGGGTCTAATGAGGGATGAGAACAGTGGGACAATGACCTCCTTTTTTCTGGATGAAAAGCCCTTAGTGATGAGGTGTGCCACATAGAAGGATTTCCTGACTGTTGTGGCAATGTGGTTATCAAAGGTGAGACCACTGTCCACCTGTGTCCCTAAGTCCCTTATCACACTTTCAGTGTTTAGTGTACAGCTACCTATGTGGTAATTCATGGGTACATGTTTTTCTCAAAGGGGATAACTATACATTTTTTGGCATTAAGCTTGAGCCCATGGCTCTGGCAACAAGCATCTTTTTCTGTAAGGACCTTTTGTAGAATATCCACATCATTTGAGGATTCAATAATGGCTCCCAGTTTGCAGTCATCTGCGAACTTTGTTAGCCAGATTCCCTTAGTGTTGGCCAGTACTTCAGAGAAGTAGATGCCAAACAAAAGTGGTTCTAGGACTGAACCCTGAGGTACTCCACTTGTCACTTGTCTGAAGCTGGATTTGGAGTCAGCTACTTTTACAGTCTGGGTTCTGTCAGTAAGCCAGTTGGCAACCCAGCAAGTGATGAAGGGATTTATGCTCAACTTAGTAAGTTTATCTATGATTCCAAAGTGGGGGGGGGGGTGTTGAAGGCCTTGGCAAGGTCCAGATAGGCTGCCTGGACCACCTTACCTTCGTCCACAGATCTGGAGACTTTTTTGAAGAAGTCAATCAGGTTCAGGAGACAAGATCAGCACTTCACGAATCCAAACTCGGTGGAGTCCAGTGTTTGAAGGTTGCCAATGTCTTTGTTTATAAATTCCATGATAATGTGTTCCATGCCCTTGCAAATCAGGCTCGTCAGACTAATGGGAAGGTAGTTCCCGGGATCCAAGGTGGATCCCCCCTTGTGGAGTGGGATAACTGTAGCTGTGCGCCACTCAGTGGTCACAAAGCCTGAGGTGAGGCTATGATTAAACATGACACTTAGTTGAGGTGCCAGTTCATTTTATAGTTTGTAGTACACAGCTTGGGATGTCATCTGGTCCCATGGATGCTGTATTCTTAGCTTTGGAGAGTGCGGTTTCTACCTGTCTGGCCATGATTAGTGGAATTTGGCAATCTTTTGGCATTGAGATGGGCCTTTTATGGGGTGAGAGGGGGGTGAAGATGGCACTAAATTGATCTGCCTGGATATTGGCAATATCCTTGGGATCAATATATTTAATGCCATTCTGTTGTAGCTCAGAGCAGATCTGAGCCTTGTCATTTAGATTCTTGACATAGCTATAGAATGCCATGTTGTTGTCTTTGGAATCTTTAGCAATTTTATTTTCGTAATTAGCTTTGGAGGATTTTATGAGGGATCATAGCTTCTTACTGAGGCTGGTAAGGGAGTTTTTTGCATCCTGGGATTTTCCTCTTTTCTGCAATAGTTTCTTCCTTCTGTTGTACAGATTGTTTATGGCAGGAGACCTTCCTTTTTTTGGAGGAGAGTGTCTTGGTTCTATTTGGGATAGCACGATTCATGCACAAGTGGATTTGCACATACAGTGCCTTAGTGTAGGATTCAGCAGTCAAACTTTCAGCTCCCATCTGCATGGGTGTCAGTCATGAATTTTGTCACTTCTGACTTGAGTAGTATGAAGTTGTCTTTGGAGAAGTTTTTTACGGAGGTTTCCTTACTGCGGGGTGGGGGTGGGATGCAAATGTCAAGGGTGATTAGCTTGTGGTCAGACCTGACCAATGATGGGGTGACCACTGGTGTGGAACATTTATCTCCCATGTTGGTAATGACCAGGTCAAGGATATGGGAGCCCCTAGGGGGACAATGGATTAGTTGATCCAGGGTGTTGGAATTTATGAATTCCAAGAACTGTTGGGCAAAGGTGTTGGAACCCGAGTAGTTTTCCCAGTTAATGGCAGGGTAGTTGAAATCACCCAGTATTAGGGTGTTTGGTTGTATCTTAATATTTTCCAGTATGTTTAGAAAGGTGTAGTGAGAATCAAGGGGCATGGTCGGGGATTGTAGCAAGCTACAATTTGGATTGCAGTCTTACCTAGTGTTAGTTACACCTAAGGAATTTCAGATGCATTGTGTTGGGCAACTAGCCTGGAGGTTTGAATATCCTTGGTGAATGTGGACACTCACCCACCTTTAGTGTTTTGGTCTTGGTTTGTTGGCCGTAAAGTGTGGTAAGAGTTGTAGCCTGGTATTGCAGATGTGCTCTCTGGAGCCTTGAACCAGGTCTCAGTTACTGCACAGATATCGATGTTGTCCATTTTTAGGAGTGCCTCAAGAGAGTGCATTTTGAGGTTTAGACTTCTAGCACTGAGTAGCATTACCTTCAGATTTTGCATGCTTGTATCTGTTACAGTGGTGGTTTTGTCTTTTGAACCTTGCCTAATAAAGGCACTATAGGGGTGGCAAGAGCTTTAGCCAATAACCTGAATCCCAGGGGCGACAGGTGCAGACCATCTCTGACAAAGCATCGTGGTTTGGGGATCATGTCGTCCCAGGCAGACAGATACTAGATCCCCTTTGAATGACACCAGATGCTTAGCCAATTGTTGAAGTCAATCATTTTGTCCTTATACTGTGGTATCATTCTGGGCGAAGGCAAGATGCTACTCAAGGCTAGGGTTATACCTGCCTGGGCCACATGATCCGAGAGCTCTTCCATGTCTCTTTTCATGTAGTCCAGGGAGCTACATCTCAAGTCATTCACTCCAACATGGACAATGACAGAGTTGTATTTGTACTTGTTGTGGAGTGACTTCAGTGCATGCATTATGTGGCAGATCTTGGCACCCGACAGGCAGCTGACTGTAATTTTCTCTTTGTTCATCCTGATGAGTGAGACATCAGTGTGCCTGACTATAGAGTCACCTATGACTAAAGTGTTGGGTACATTTTCTTGCCTAAGGGGCTATTGTTGGTTGGCACACTGGTGTAGTGAACTATGTGTCACTTTGGTTGTGACTGGTGTTTGTTTGTGTTTTGGCTTCGGAGGTCCTTGTTGCTTTGGCAGGTTATTGTTAAGGGCCTCCGCATATGTGGGTTTAGTGTTGCTATGTGTGGGTGTTGGTGGTGTGGGTTTTGAATGGCTATATGTTGCTTGAGGTGTAGTGCAGGTGTTAACCTTCTCCTCTTGACTGTCTAGCACAATCTTGGCTGGAGAGAGCTTTGCTTCTAGTTTGGATATGTAAGTGCATCTCTTGCAGATTGTAGTGTTGGGTGGTAGGAGGCAAGGGTTGTCTGTGTACATGAGGCAGTTGCTGCATTGCCCCAGTATGCCCAGATTCACCACGTGGACAGGAGAAATCACCGGAAGCCGACCCTTGGACATGTCTGTTTAGGTGCTTATTTTGTAAAGTACAATAGCTGGTTTCCCTTACCTTTGCAAGGTACTTTGCAATTATAGGCTGTTTAGTGACTACAGTTAATTTCTCCTTATTAACAAGGAGAGTTGAGTGCTTGTATCAGTTTAAGGCTTCCTAGTGCTTACCAGCAGGTTCTAGAACAAGTGCTAGTCACAGGGGTTCAGATTTTAGTGTTACTACTTAGTAACCAGCTAGTTCTAAGGGTAAATTTGAAGAGCAGACTTTCTGGCACCTGGAATAGTTTAACCATAGCCCCATGGTGCTGCACAATGTGAAATATGTGCAAACACATGTGTTTTCAAGCCAGAAAGTTGAAAAGGATAGAAATCAGCCCAAAATGGCTAATAAAATTACAATTTCAGAGCTGGAAACCACTCCTCTAGTGTTAGCCATGCAGTATAATGCTTACCACTGCCACTGGTAAGCAGTAGGACTTCCCTCTACCACAGCAAGATCTGGATAGCTCTGAACACAGAAAATAAAGTCCTGAAACCAGCAAAGCCTGGGATCTGGACTATACTAGCTAGAAAAGGTGGGAAACAAGCAAACAGGATAGTATTTTTTTTTTGGTTAAAACAGGCTAAACAATGCAATAATACAGCAAATAAACACAGAAAAGGCTAACACACTTGAGTGTGTAGCCCTAAACAGTAAATGCAATTAAAACTCTACAAAATAAGCAATTTAAAACTTTTTAAATGAAGCAAGGCAAGTGCACAACTGAAAAATGATTTAAGAGGCAGTAATACAGTAGAATAAGTAGCTAGTCTACATATACAGAGAAGTCTATATATACAGAAAAGCAGCTAAAACAACACTAAAACAATTCAGATGCAGTGCAACCTAGAGCACTTGAGTTGTAGCATTATTAAGGCAAATACAGTTTTAATAAATGCACTAAAATATACTCTATATTTCCAAAATGTTTGAGAAGCACAGACAGAACACAAAGAGATTCAGGCAATTTATTTTTTAAGAAAGGGAGAAAGGAGGAACAGAAGGAAAGAAACTAAGTGGGTTGGCCTTCTCAGATGTTTTCTCTGTATTAGGTAGAATGAGCTAATGACACTAGACTGGAAGGAGTGTCCAAGATCAAATTTAAAGTAGTGGCGGGCAACTGCAAGGCCAGCAGGTATAAAGACAAGATGCCAATAGAGACGGAGGGTGGGAAGCTATTTTAGGCAGAAAACACTACAGAAATGTTTATCACAGCAGAAAACCAGCAGTGAGCCAATAGCTACGAAATACAGTACAAGTATGCAGTATACTGTAAAATTGCTATAAAGGATCATAGGATCATAGGAGGTTACTAGGCTATCAACCCAGAGGTCATTTCAAGCCTAGTCGTTTCATCCACATGTAATACCATAGATACTGCAGTCAATACCCAGGATTGTATTTAGCAATGACTGCCCATGTCCAAGAAGGTTGTGGGATTCTATCCCCAGTAAGAATTTATGGTGCCCCATCCAATCATCCAAGTTCCTTTTGAACAGTGTCATAGAGGTGCTCTGCTTCACATGAATTGGTAGCTTATTCTAAAGACACAGCAGTTACTGTGAGACAAATCTGTCCCTCCAGCATGTCCTATTTAAGTTGCAGGCCATATTTAGTTCCCTGGAACAGGTAGCTCTAGTTCTGTTTGATTTATGGATGTGCAGCAAATTCATTAGGTTGGGTCGGAGGTTGCTCTGTGAGCCAGGCATAAATCTCCCCTAAGAAGTCTACACAATACAGAGTATGGTGACATGGACTTTAGCTGGTCTTTGTAAGGCACGTGCTGCAGTCCCTTGATCTTCTTTATTAGAAACCTCTGAGGTCTCTCCAATTGCTGCAGGTGCTTTATATGAAACGTGCCAAAAGGGAAGTTATAATCAATTATGGGCCTGATTAGTGATGAGTAAAGAGGAGTTATAACCTCCTTTGCTCTAGGATAGATGCCTTTGTTAACCAAGTGTGCTAACTAGAAAGTTTTTCTTATTACAGTAGACATTGTTGTTAATTTGATAGTGTGAAGGGACATATTGTTTTATTGAAGGGAATGATGATGCATTTCCTTGAATTCAGTTTGAGACTGTGATTAAGACAGCAGTCATTGGTCTGTGTAAGACTCTCCTGAAGTATACCGACATCATTTGGGGATTCGATAATTGCACCTAGTTTGCAGTCGTCCGCAAACTTGGCAGCCACAGTTCCTTAGTTTTGGCCTGAATCTCTGAGAAGTATAAATCAAACAGTAGGGGTTCAGCACTGACCCTTGTGGCATCTCACTGGTAACAGGTCTGCTGGCTGATGTGGAGTCACCCACTTTGATAGTGTGTGTTTCTGGTTTGTGAGCCAGTTGGCAAACCATCTTACAACAAAGGGATTTACATTCAGTTTGCTAAGTTTATCTGTAATGCCTGAATGTGAGATTGTGTCAAAGACTTTTGCCAAGTTGTGGTATGCTGTGCGCACAGATTTGCCCTGGCCATATTTTCAAAGAAATCTACCAGGTTAACAGGCAGGATCTTCCCTTAACAAAGCCAAATTGGGTTGGATCCAGGGTTTAGAGGTCATCTATGTCTTTATTCATGAAGTCAATGATGATATGATCAATGAACTTACAGATGAGGCTGGTCAGACTTATGGGTCTATAATTCCCTGGGTCTGTTGCTAAGCCACCTTTGTGAAGGAGAATAGCTGTTGCTGTTCTCCACTCTGCAGGAACAAAGTCTGTAGTTAGGCTATGACTGAATAAGGTACTTAATGGTGATGTTAGTTCATGTTTCAGTTTGTTTAGAAGACAGCCTCGGATGCTGCCTTGTCTCACAGAGGCTGTGTTTTTTGCCTTGGGCAAGGCTTTAATAGGTTCATATGTTCATAGGTTGGTACTGGTTATTGGTCCTAAGGCCTATACAAGCCTAGCCATAACAATTCCCTGGATATTTCTTCCCACAATATTTACTTCCCTGGACCCCTGTCTAGCAGAGTGACTGACGTGATCCCCGGGGTGAATTTCCTATCTCCCATCCAATCATCAAGGTTTCTTTTGAAGAGGGCTAATGAGACACTCTGCTTGACATGTATGGGCAGTCTATTCCACAGTATGGAAAGTCTCTGGGTCAGGAACCTATTCCTCCAGCATGTTTTGTTCATTCTGATGACAAGGTTTAGATCCCAGAGCGTGTGGCTCTGAGGGACTGGGATTTCTTTAAGTGGAGCATGTCCAACAGCTCATGGTTTGACATGGCCTCGTATGTTAAGCAGAGATCGCCTCTGAGTAGACAATATGCCACAGAGTATAGCTGGAGTTTTTTTTAGATGGTCAGCATAGGACATCTGCTTTAGGCCTGTGATTCTTTTAGTGAGATATTTCTGCAGCCTTTCCAGCTGTTGCAGCTGTCTTGTGAGGTACATACCAAATGGGGCATTGTACTCTATAACGGGTCTAATGAGGGATGAGTACAGTGGGATAATGGCCTTCTTTTTTCTGGATGAAAATCCCTTAGTGATGAGGTGTGCCACACAGAAGGATTTCCTGACTGTTGTGGCAATGTGGTTATCGAAGGTGAGACCACTGTCCACCTGTGTCCCTAAGTGTCTCATCACACGTTCGGTGTTTAGTGTACGGCCACCTATGTGGTAATTCATGGGTGCATGTTTTTTTCCCAAAGGGGATAACTATACATTTCTTAGCATTAAGCTTGAGCCCTTGGCTCTGGTACCAAGCATCTGTTTCTGTAAGGCTCTTTTTTAGAATATCCACATCATTTGAGGATTCAATAATGGCTCCCAGTTTGCAGTCATCTGCAAACTTTGTTAGTCAGAGTCCCTTAGTGTTGGCCTGTACTTCAGAGAAGTAGATGCCATACAAGAGCAGTCCCAGGACTGAACCCTGAGGTACTTCAATTTTCACTTGTCTGAAGCTGGATTTGGAGTCAGCTACTTTTACAGTCTGGGTTCTGTCTGTAAGCCAGTTGGCAACCCATTGAGTGACATAGGGATTTATGCCCAGCTTAGTAATTTTATCTATGATTCCAGAGTGGGGGATGGTGTAGAAGGCCTTGGTGAGGTCCATACAGGCTGCGTGGACCACCTTACCCTCATCCACAGCTCTGGAGACTGATTTGAAGACATCATTCAGGTTCAGGAGACAAGATCGGCCCTTCATGAACCCAAACTGGGTGGGGTCCAGTGTTTGAAGTTTGCCAATGTCTTTGTTTATAAGTTCCATGATAATGCATTGCATGCTCTTGCAGATCAGACCCGTCAGACTGTTGGGATGGTAGTTCCCGGGATCCAAGCTGGATCCCCCCATGTGGAGTGGGATAACTGTAGCTGTGCGCCACTCAGTGGGCATGAAGCCTGAGGTGAGGCTATGATTAAGCATGACACTTAGCTGAGGTGCCAGTTCATTTTGCAGTTCATGTAGTACACAGCCCGGGATGTCATCTGGTCCCATGAATGCTGTATTCTTAGCTTTGTAGAGTGCAGTTTCTACTTGTGTGGCTGTGATTACTGGAATTTGGCAATCTTTTGGTATTGAGATGGGCCCTTTAGGGAATAAGTAATAACTACTAAAAATAAACAAACAATAAGCTACTTATTGCTATATATCACAGATCAGGTGCTCCTCCTCAGATAGCTCTGTGTGTAATGGATGAAACACTCAAGTTAACTTCTTAAGTAACAGAAAGTTGAAACCTAAAACAACTTTAAAAGAAGCTCAAAAGAACCAATGAGTTGCTTTCTCCCAGCCGTAGATCTGGCAACCTAACTAGACAATGATCATAAACAGTAAACTCTCATGGAAGTGGGGGATGTTCTTTGCTCACTAAGATGGCCTGGACAATGAGCTCAGAAAACAGCCTCTAACAAACAAGTTAGGCCCACAAACACAATCAGGTATATGGAGAATATCATAGCTACTACCTAAACTATTTTAGGCAGAACACACTACAGAAATGTTTATCACAAACACAATCAGGAATATAGACAATATTACAGCCACGACCTAAACTATTTTAGGCAGAAAACACTACAGAAATTTTTATCACAGCAGAAAACCAGCAGTAAGCCAATAGCTATGAAATACAGTGTAGGTATGCAGTATACAATAAAATTGCTATAAATATCTAGAATAAGCAATACCTACTAAAAATAAGCAAAAAAAAAAAAAAAAAGGTTACTTATTGCTATGTATCACAGATCAGGTGCTCCTCCTCAGATAGCTCTGTAGTTCAGCTTTCGTGTTTTGTTGTTGTGCGGCCAAATGGTTACTTTCCTATAGTTTTTGGTCGATGATGTAAGTGTTCGTTCAAGTAGATTTTTGATTCTTTCGTCCCGGCATTTTAAAAGTTGGGAAAGTGGTGTTTCAATTAATATATATAATGACAATGAGCAGGAGTGTACATCCAAAGTCTGTCATAAAATTTTGATCCCCTTTGCTTATTGTTTGACAGTATGGCACATTGTTTTGTTACATTGTTGCCTGATTTGGTAGCCTAGGACTGAATTTTGAAAGTTCCATTTTTTTAAGCTGGCAGTTCACAGAACAAGTAGGAAGGTCTGTGGAAACTTTTCCATGAAACTTGCACTACCTGCTGCTCAAGAAACTGTTGTAGTCTGTGTCCATTCTTCTGAAGGGATGATATTTTAATGTTAACCTTATTTTTATTTTTATTATTTCTTGCAATTCTGATTTGAAAAGTATATTTATTTTTAAGGGGGCTCCTGAAATTTTAGGGTTAAAGCCTCACTAAATAACGACATATTATTTAAGCAGAGTTTATGGATATCAAATGCACTGTGTAGATTGCATTAAGCTGTAATTTAAACTAGTAGCATATCCACTGCAGCAGTATTTGTTTGTTATTTATTAACCAGGTAAGTGAACTCATACAAAGACAATTTTCATTCATACTTGCATCAACAGAAAACTATCAAATGCAGTAGCAATTCAAAGTGCATGATGGGTTACATATCATGGTAACAACTCATTTATTTAAATCACTTAACTACTAATAAAGTGAGGACTTATTTATTTAAGGAAGTCTTATGCTCCTGCCCTTTATATCCTGTATGACCAGTCTTTTAAATGTCATGGTCATATCAGTGTTAATTCACAGAGCTGATCTAAACAACACATGCCCAGTCAATGTTATCTTAACTCCACATATTGTGGGTATAGGGTTAAGAGAAGTTCAACAATTTATGGTAAGCCAATGATGGGGCAAGTATTTGTAAGACTTTGTTGAACTTTGAAAATCATATTTGACTAGTTAAAAAAGTGTTTTTAAAATGTTGTGTACCATACTCTTTCAGTCTTTGAATTATGGATTAAAATGATGGATAATGATAAATGGTTTGAAATTAATCTTGTTGAACATTTCCACATTTATTGCCTATAAAACCACTACGATATTTCTTTTGCCATTCATCTGTGTCTTATCTATATTTTAAGATATTTGTTTTGTTTATTCAGCAGTAATTGACAGACAGACAGTTTGTTTTAAGATGATTGCACATATATGTCTGGTTTTATATGGTCATTATATTGTCAACAAGCATTGATTGTTTTTTTGTTATCTTGATAAACATAGTGTAATGGACTTATTTTCCTGATTGCAGATTGCTTTATGATAGCTTCTGAAATAATTTGTTAGCATAAGAATATCAGTTTCGTAATGACCTGTGTATACAAGTCAAAGCTCACCATATTCAAACATGCTAGAATGTTCCCTTACACTAGATATACTATGAATACATGCAAAATAGTTCACTTCCCTTAAAATAATGCCTTCTACCAGGAGTACTAATCTCAGATGCTGTCATATTAAATTGTGTGATTAATTTCTTCGCACCCTTTTGATGTCTCCAGCTCTCTATCTCTCCTGGCACCTTCCTTTAATTCAAGCTATTGAATTACCAGAAGGTGTGTGAGGCAGAAGTCAATATTTCACTGGTCACAGTTTTTGTCAGAGACAGAATTACCAATCTTATATATTTGCTTCAGAATTAATCTGGCCACCTCACTTGTCTCCTGTCACTGGTTATGGTAGTTATAGGAAATACTTTAGTTCAAAGAGTAGAACTTGAGGTCAAAAAGACACAGGGAAATGAGCAATACCTTTCAATTTGCAATTATTTGGTGGTAGTTAAATGTCAGCCATACTATAACTTAGTGGATACTCTGTTGTGTGTGACAGTTGGATTTTAGCCCAAATAAGGAAGAACCCATCATATGATGCATTTCAGAATGCAAGGCTCAGACACAGACAGTATTGTCTAACTGGTTCTTCTAGGCCACCTAGTAGAACTGCTCAACCTTACTGGCAAATCATGTAAGATTTGGTTCCATTAATTACCCTATTTTCATCAGCACATCCTTCAGAGAAATATCTGATAAACCTTTGGGGCCACCAGCTATTAGCAGCACACTGTGTTTTACAATCCCCTTCATCTTTTCATGATGATTCCCAGAATCTTTCCCCCTCTACTGAATGATGGTAGATGAATACCAGAAAATTTACCTACTCATCAACATTTTATTCTGGCCCTTCTGAGCCAGATTATATTCTTGTACAGAAATAACACTGGATGAATTGGTGACAGACAAACTTCATTTGAAGCTGGTAAAAAACATATGCTCTGGATTAACTGGCCTGAATTTCACTAGCATCTTTACTCTACAAGAAACCTTGGATAGACTAGATGGACCAAACAGGTAAGTTGAAAGTGCTATGTTCAGGTCAGATATCAAGTAATAAAAAGCAGCTGATATCTGGTCATTTAGATGGAACTAGTTGCATTAATTTAACCATTCTGAATTCTGTCTTGTCAGGATATTAGCAAAATCCCCCCAAGTTACACATTTTCTCCTTACACAGCTGATTTGCAAAGCCCTGCCATTGTCTTTAACAATAGCACTGTCTACTTAGAAGATACGCTGTACCATTTTGTTCCAATACAGTTCTAAAAAAATTCTCTGGGGCTTTGACAGGATTTCCTGCTCTCAGCAAATGAACAATTCTGGAGGCTATCAATGAGCTACACACTGAAAACAGGTACATGGAAAATTCAAATCCATGCAAAAACATGGTAAAAATATACATTTTCACTAAATTAATATTGAAATTGTTTAAACATATCTTGGCTAATATTTCAATATTTACAAAAAGTATTACGTGAAAAAGCCATGGAAAGTAAAAGGAAATGCAGCAGAGCCATTCCTTTCACAGCAGTTATTTTCATCAGGTTTGGGTAGACAAAGCACAAAGTAAATAAACAGACTTCAAAAACACTTTTCTGAGAATTGTTCACAGCTGGGGAATTGCCCTTGCACTGAGCTGCATGTGCTTGTAGTTGATTTCATTTAAGGGGATTCATGGACAAAATAGGGAGTTATGCACCAAAATTAAACATTTTTATTATTTAGTTCTTCTTTGGTCAGGTGTCATTTCCACCAGCAATGTCCAATGAACCAGCACATAGTTTTGTGTTGTCAGCTCATTGACGACTGACCATTATTATATGGACCCATATAAACAAATAAGTCACACAATGTTGACAGTGTGTGTTTATCCTTGAACAATTCAAGGCAAACTCCCCTATTTATAACCTTGAAGTCAATAGATCACTGGTTTACTGACTCAGATAATTTACCACTCAGAACTGTTATACAGTTAACAGAGCAAGCTGAAACACATTGCTTTCAATAGCTGAAGAAAGTCAGTGTGAGTATGCATATTAATAAAGCAACTTGTTTAGAATAAAGCATCAACCCTTCATATCGTTGCATAACCATGACAAAATATGTAAACACTCATCCATTCTAGGGTGGTATTCTTTATTTATTTATACATTTGTTAACTGAATAAGTGTACTGATCTGTTGGACCCTTTTCAGTCATGACCTGCGCCACAAAGCAGAAAGGATAATTACAACTAAATAAGACAGTAGTTGCCAAAAAGGTTTACATGCAATCAATCTGCAGAAACAATAAAGAAGTATTTCACATTATGTTGAAATACAAATAATTAAATTAAAGAATACTATAGAACATAAACCAGTTAAGTGTGTTGGTTTGTGTATACTGCTCATACATTCATAGGAGTGTACTAGACTAATGATCAGAAGGGCCTTTTTAAACTTAGCCATGCATCCCTAATCTCTGAGAAGTTCTGGTACCCTTGATAAGTGTAAGCAGGGTATAGGGAGATGAAAAATTTACAAGCAGGGACATGGGAGATGAACCATTTACAGGCTGCCTGTGTCCATTAGAGACATAGGTGCAAAACCAAGGTGAATTTCCTGTTTCCCATCCAATGTCTAAGTTAGACTGAATTGGGTTAAGGCGGAAGTCTGTTTCATGTGTATGGGCAGCCTGTTCTAGAGAAGGAGTAGTCTCTGGGATACATATGCGTCTCTCTAGCCAGTCCTATTTATATATATCACAAGCAGGTTTATGTCTTTAGAAGAGGTAATTCTGGTGCTGTTTGTTTTGCAGACATGCAAGAGGTCAATCAGGGTGGGGTCCAACAATTCCTTGTATTCCAGTCATAGATCTCCCCTCAATAGCCTGGAGGTGGCAGAATACAGAGATAGAGGCCATCTGCACAGGTCATTTACCTTATGCCTGTATTCTTTTAGTGAGGAACCTCTGTGGATATTCCAATTGTTGGATGTGCCTGGTTAGATACATACCAAAGGAGACAATGTACTCAGTGATAGGTCTGATGAATGCTGAATATAGTGGACCAATGACTTCCTTGGATCTAGATGCCATACCTTTGTTTATCATTTGGACAACATAGAATGATTTCGTTACTACTGCAGACATGTGATGGTCTAAGGCTCGATTACTGCCTACATGTGTCCCCATGTCCCTGATTACTGGGTTGACTCTTAAGGGTGTGTTGCCATTATGATAGTAATCAGGGGTGGATCACATCCCAAAGGATACTACTATTCATTTCTGTGTCAGCCCTTCCTGGAGAACATTAGTGTCAGTGGGTGAGAGCATGAGTGTTCCTAATTTGCTGTCATCTGCAGTTTTGGTCAGCCAGAGACCCTTGACTTCAGTCTTGACTTTAGAAAAGTAAATGCCAAAAAGGAGTGTTCCCAGGACCAATCCCTGAGAGGCTCCACTTGTGGCTGCCTCCTTTGCAGAGGTGGAATCCCCAATTCTAACTTATTGGGTCCTGTCTGTAAGTCAGTTTGCTATCCATTTGGTGGCATAAGGGTTTATACCTAACCTCTTCAGTTTATCAACAATGTTTAAGTGGGTTATTGTGTCAAATGCATTGGCCAGGATTAGGAAAGCAGTGTGAACAATTTTGCCTGTATCCATTGCTTTGGTGGCCTTTTTAAAGAAGTCCACCAGGTTGAGTAGGCATGACCTGTCCTATGCCATTATTGATAATTTCCATGGCTTTGCATATGAGACTGGTGAGACATATGTGTCTATAGTTTCAAAGGTCTGTAGTTGACTCACCTTTGTGAAGAGGGATGACTGTTGCTGTTCTCCATTCATGAAGAATGAAGCCTATTTGGAAGCTGTAGTTAAATAGTGATTCCAGCGGGTCTAATAGATCATGTTTCATGCCATTTAGAAAGTATCCTGGGATATTGTCTGGGCCCATCGGTACAGTGTTCTTGATCCTAGACAGAGCACTGAGGACCTGTTCCTAGTGACAGTAGGAGTATTATATTTGATGGTATTTCCTGAGGGTTTGTTAAGGGGAGAGAGTGGCAAAGTTAGAATTGCACTGTGCTGGTACAATTCAGTTCATAAGGCAGTAAGACTTTGATAAACAATATGTTAAGAAGCTTTTCAGGTGTAGCTCAGTTATAGGGCAAGAAGACATAATTAACAATACCAAACAAGTTATTGTAGTATACATATGTATGTGTGCATGTCTATATATATATGAGCTTATAATGAATGATAATGGGTGAGTTTGATTGAAACACAAGGTATCAACAAACTTACCAGCAATTAGCATTAATCAACAATAAAATTATCACAAAAAAGGTAATTGCAAATATAAACCAATAGGTGACATTTGTGATTTCAAAAAGTAAAATAAAAAAAAATAAATATACTAACTCCAGGGTTGCACAAACTTGGAAAAAGGGCAAAAATCCATGAATTATGTAACAGTCGATAAATGAACTTCAACTGTTACATAAGTCGATAAACTGTAGCAGTGAAGGAAAACACCATTGTGTCACCATGTCATAAAAAGCATGCAGTGATAAATTTTGCACAAATTAATAAAAAAAAAAAGCGATGTCATCATGCAGCTGCACATACTCTAAAAAATAACTATCGACCATGCAACAAAAAAATGAAATAATATATTTTACAGAGGGTACAAGTCCCCCACACTTGCTGTTTATTTATATTTTAACTCTGGGATTGTAAAATACCGGAGAAAGGGCATATTCCACATCCTTGCTAATGTAGCAGTCTTGCACAGCTGTTGACCATCTGTTCTTTTTGTTTTTTTTTTTTGCTTTTCTATTTTGCATGCACCAAAATTAGTGCTCAGTGCATGCATACTAATGTGTCAACATTTGCACTGTTGATGTTTTGTGTTCAATGTTAGTCAAATCAATTTAAGTAGCCCCATATATATATATATATATATATATATATATATATATATATATATATATATGTGTGTATATATAAACACACACACACACACACACACACACACACACACACACACACAAAGTTATTGCTATGCCAATGGGTTGCCATCCTTTTGGATAAACTGAGGCCACTATTTGCAACCCACACCTAGCTGGGCTGGGTGCATATCTGCCACCTGATGACTGTGCTAGATGTTAATTTTAAACTGTGAGTGAATAAGTACAGCACTTCACTGATGTTGCATTGAGGCAGCATTTGCTTTGTTTTAATACCCAGCCGACTGTCTGAGCTCTCCTACCATGTTATTCAATATTTATTTTATTGTGCAGCCCTTTCCTGACCTTTAATCTTCTTTTTCTTGTCAGAAAGAGGGGGACAGCATTATTTTTACAATGATTACTGGAAGGAATTGGGAAGGCTTTCTTGCCTCTTTTTTTTCCATGAAGCTTTCCTATGCCTACTCTAATTAAAACAAATCTTTCACCATTTCTTTGTCTCTTAAGAGGAAGGCTTATCTGCAGCCTTAACCTGTTGTTTTGCATTTATCACTTCCTCGCCCTTGCTGTGTTGAAAGCTAGTTGAGGCAACCTAGCTTACTTCCACAAATAGTATTTATCCTGGAGTAGGTCAAATCAAAACCTATTGTTCTTTTCCATCTGTACATTGGGATCAATATTCAAAGTGTTACTGGTCTGGTAGTACAAAGGGTTTAATAACGTTAAACTTCTTCCACAGTTTCTGGCATTTGTTGCACTGTACAAAGTAATTATAATATAATACATTAAGTATTGGAATAAATCAGTAAGATTAGAAATTTTAATAAAACAAATGGTATACTTTATATTTGTTCTGTAAGCATAGTAATAAGTTTTAAGTACTAATTCTAGGGTTCATAGATGAATTGTACATAGTGATGTGCTAATTAGTGCATGTATTGCCTACATACAGGAGGTGGCCGATCCTAAGACCATGCCTTAGCTTTGGGCCACCTCACGCAGCGAACTCTGTATATATTAATATGTACAGACATGCAAAGCTTGTCTATGAACCCCAACCTAGCTTTTTATTAACTGTCTGCTCTAAGACCTGGCCCATGCTACCTAATCATTCACGTGTATCTAAAACATTCTGAATCGCTGTGGTGTTATTAAAGTAGCAAGACACTAAATATTTACCTCAAACCAGGACTAAAAAGTGCTAGAGAAAATACACATCACTGTGCATTTTGCTTGAATGGATAGAAAAACTCCTATGTCTGATGTTTTTTCTATATTCATAGGTTCGTAGGTTCATAGGTTCATAAGTTCATACTAGGTTATCTGCCCTGGGGCATTTATAAGCCTAGCCCGAGTGTGTTTGGCTTTCGCCACCCTTTGATTTGAGTTTGCTGTGCCCTTTTTAAGGTTAGTTTACTGTGCCTCTGTCTAGTAGTGACACAGAAGTAATCCCCGGGGCAAACCTACGATCTCCCATCCACTCATCAAGATTCCTCTTGAAGAGAGCCAGTGAGGTGCTCTGCCTAACATGGACTGGGATTCTATTCCAGAGTGAAGGGAGCCTCTGGGCTATGAATCTGTCCCTCCAGCATGTTCTATTTATTTCTGTGCTGAGGTTCAAGTCCCTTGAGCGGGTGCTTCTAAGGGATTTAGATTTTCTGAGGTGGAGCATGTCCATCAATTCTGGGTTGGACATAGCTTTGTATGTCAGGCATAGATCGTCTTGAAGTAGGCAGTATGCAACTGAGTAGAGCTGGAGTTTTTTTAACCGGGCAGCATATGGGATCTGTTTGAGTCCCTTGATCCTCTTTGTGAGGTACTTTTGGGGTCTTTCTAGTTGCTGCAGGTGTCGGGTAAGGTACATCCCAAAAGGGGCATTGTATTCTATGATGGGCCTGATGAGGGATGAATAAAGGGGCACTATTACCTCACTTGATCTAGATGTGAATCCTTTCATAATAAGGTGGGCTATGTAGAAGGTCTTTCTAACCACTTTGGCAATGTGGTTATCAAAGGAGAGATTGCTTTCAACTTGGGTCCCCAGGTCCCTAATTGCTTCTTCCGTACTTAATGGGTTACCACCTATGTGATAACTTGTGGGCACTTCGTTTTTGCCAAAGGGTATGACTATATAGTTTTTGGCATTTAGCTTTAGGCCATGGCTCTGGCACCAGTTATCCATCTCTGTGAGACCTTTTTGGAGGATGTTTGTGTCAACTGGAGAGTCAATTATGGCGCCCAGTTTGCAGTCATCTGCTAACTTGGTCAGCCATAGTCCTCCCGTGTAGGCCTGTACCTCGGAAAAGTATATGCTGAACAAGAGAGGTCCCAGCACAGAGCCTTGTGGGACACCACTTGTAACAGGTTTCGAGTCTGACATGGCTCTGGCAATTCTGACTCTGTGGGTTCTTTCTTTGAGCCAGTTAGCAACCCATCTTGTGACATAGGGGTTTATATTTAAGCTGGATAGCTTATCTATGATGCCTGAGTGGGGTATTGTGTCAAATGCCTTACAAGGTCCAGATAGGCTGTGTGGACTACCTTCCCTTCATCTATGGCCTTGGTGACTGTTTCGAAAAAGTCAACCAGGTTCAAGAGGCAGGATCTGCCCTTGACAAAGCCGAATTGAGTAGGATCTAGTGTCTGCAGGTCTCCAATGTCTTTGTTTATAAGTTCCATGATGATCCTCTCCATGGCCTTGCAGATAAGGCTAGTCAGGCTTATGGGGCAAAAGTTACCAGGGTCCGTTGAGGCATCACCTCTGTGGAGTGGGACCACTGTTGCTGTACGCCATTCTTTGGGTACATATCCTGTAGTAAGGCTGAGATTGTACAGCAGTTTTATGTGAGGGTTTAGTTGTTCTTGGAGTTTTTTTCTCCATGCCTGTGGATAATCTGGCACTGCCATATATGCCTTGGACCAGTTCATTCCTCTGCACAGAATCCTCCCACCTGTATTATTTACAAGTGTCCATTATCCAGGCATCCATGGAGTGGGTTTTTCCCTTGACTGGCATCCTGGCAATGGGGGTATTTCCATTAATGTTCTAATCCTGTCCATGGTAGCTGTTGTGAGCACCTGCACCTCTATGAGGTATCCCACACTATCTCCTTTATACATTTTCCAGCCACAAACTACAGGGATGTATTGCAACTTGGGAATACTAAATGCACATCTCTAGTCTGGTCATTTTGGTGCCATTATGCCTGCACTTACATAGTGAAGATTGTCTGAGCAGAAAAATTGCTCTTTACCCCACAGGAGGTTGAGCTGGCACTGACATTCTCCTCTACCCAGTTATTCTAGCCCCTAATGTGACTCAGGTCATTTGGTTTACACTCAGGGCTTTATTCTTCCCCTAGATTCTTTCCCTATTGTGCCCATTTTATTGTAATTGTCCACTTTCAAGACCTACCATCTTCACTAAACCTTTCTTAACCATGTATTGTGAGTAACAGTCGGCTATGAGGTGCACATTTTTGTAACCACTCACTGGGGGTGGTTGGTCATATAAATGAGATGAGGTAGGGTGCAGCAGGGAACAACAAGTGGTGCAGCGGTTAACGTTGTCGCCTCACAGCAAGAGGTTCTCCGGTTCGATTCTCGGCTGGGGTGCCTTCTGTGTGGAGTTTGCATGTTCTCCCTGTGTTCACGTGAGTTTCCTCCGGGTACTCCGGTTTCCTCCCACATTCCAAAGACATGCATCTGGAGCATTTCTCCCCGGGCCTCCGCTGAAAACAGGCTCTATGGAACCTAGTCGGACTTTCCCGGTCAACAAATGTTAAATAAATAAAATAAATAAAAATAAAAAACAAAGTACTTGTGATGTGTGATCAGTCTGATTTGGTAGCTGAAAGTTGAAGACTGAATGGTTTCCTCAAGTCTTCTTGTTGGCATTTGTCAAACTTGTCCTGAGCTTCAGGAAGCTGGTTGAGAAAGACATGCTTATGCAGGTCCTGAAAAGCCTCGGTAAGAGCGAATGCCTGTTTCCACAAACAGATATGCCTTTTTCTTGCTCCTTCACATTTCTGCATCTTGTGCTGTAGCAACATGGTAAAATGCAAGTGCACTGTTACACCTGTAACCTAACCTCCTCCTCCTTAGGCATTCCCTTCTTTGCACTAACCACATACAAAAGCAATAGATATGGTTGGCAACATCTCATTGCTTAGCAAGGAGCTACAAACAAATTACAGAGGCCATACTCTGGAACAGCAGCAGTGGAGCAGAATGGGATTTTGTTAGGATTGTTAAGAAACGATGCAAGTGCATAGCCTAAAAGGATATAGAAAAGACACTTGTTATTGTCACGGCTGATAAAAAGCACAGCACCCTTTGATTTCTTGTAGCGATAACTCAAAGATCAGGTATGCTCCCTGCCAGAGTAAGCCCTGTGTTGTGATATATGAGCATGCTGTTGTAGTGATAAAATGTATTAATTGTTCTAAGTCCATCTTTTATCACATTTTATTGCCTGTATTATTACAGCAAAAAATAATATTTATGAAGAATAGTAGCTAATTTCCTAGAATTAAATCTTAGCACCAACATTATAGTGTTGTTCAACCTTACCAGCTTCTTTTTTTGGGTGGGGGTGAAGCAGATATGGGCAGCAGTAAGAGCCCAGGGGTGCATTAGGTAGCTTTACAGAAACAATTCATTAAACAGAAGAAAGCAGGGCAGATTGAATGATGCCTGACTTGTGATATAGAGCACTGCAACTGACTGAAGGGCATGAAGGATAGCTTAACAATTTCTACATGTCTACCCATGACAAGCAGAAATGGGCATGCCTACAAGAAAAAAATAAATCCTGGAAGTATATCAAACTCACAGACTTTGTCATTGGTTAGAACAGAAAATACTTGCATGTCACAAGATTATTCATCTTAAACTGATCTCTTTGGGTCTTTAGTCATCTTGTAACACTTTTCCTTTCCTCCCCAGCTTCATAATAATAATAATAATAATAATAATAATAATAATAATAATAATAATAATAATGATAATAATAATAGTAATATTAATTCTAACAATAATAATAATAACCCCAAATGTCATGAACATTATGTTTACTTCTTCGCTTATTTAATATGTCTCATATTTATGTATTTTATTATTATATTAGACAGGATGTTCATACTGGACAGTGCATCTTTGCAGTGAATTTGAATGCAAAAGCAACATAAGTGATACAGTAGTGAATCTTAAAAACAGACACTGGCTGAGATTCATAAAAATATCATCACTAGTGCTATTAGGGCAATGATGCAGCACCTACTAGCATGAAGGTGATATATCGCAAAGCAGAAACATGATAAAGCAGCATGAACCAATATTTTATCAGTGGCTAATTATCATGTCTCTGAACTGCAGTTGCAGGTAACTGTGCTAGGGTTACCCATACCAATCCATGCAACACATTTGCAGAGGTGGCTACAAACACACATACACATACGTATGCACTGACCCCCCCACACACACACACACACACACATACACACACGCGCACACACACACACACACACACACACACACACACACACACACACACACACACACACACACACACACACACACACACACACACACACACACACACACTCACACACACACACACACTAGACCTATGCCTTAATTGCTCTACTGTACTGTTCTGATTCAGGTGAAAAGCTCAGAGGAAGCATACATGGCTAATTAGCATTAGCCAAGCCTCAAGAATGCTACACTTGCATGCTGTCTTTGGCAGTGAGACTGATGCTGCTCTGTGGACAGAAGTCTTCTTAATGGTCTCTGAATTGCTTTGGCATAATGCACTGAACAGTCCTGCAACAAACAGGATTGTGAAGTGAGTTATGCATTTTTGAATCCTATCACAGTAATGACTGCTTGTAAAAGGTAAGATTTAGTTTACATAAGAACTTAGTAGTGCATTGACATCTAATAATGCAGATTATTTTGTGTTATTTTAAGTTAGCAGCAATATCAGGTATAGGTAAGTGGCAAATAAAATACACTCATAAGGAACTAGATATTGGCTGTACCTGTTAATACTGGATATATGATAAAATGGTGTGCCTTTCCATTAGAAACACAAATGCAGTATACACACAGGTATAAAAACAAATAGCTGTTGTTCATTTTAGTTCAAAAATAATTAATATAGAGCATTTACCAACATATGACTTCTGTATGTTTCTATTACATAGTTTTAGGTTCTGTATGTGTATAATAACACTTGATAAAGACAGTTCCATTGAATCAGTCTTTCTACATGCCAACATTATGATCCCTCACACAGTAACAGCACATTATATCAGAACAATAGAAAAACACTCATCAAATATATCTGCGCAAATACACAATGGGGGCATTCAAGAACAGACACCAGACAGAGTACATTAACCAAAACAGCACAATGGGGGTGACATGTGGGAGGTCAGTGTGTTATGCATCACATGCAAATGACTGCATAATGACTTTTAAATGATTGTCAACATGCTTATGAGTGCCATCATGTATGCAAATGATAAAATCAGACATTGCAGAGTGATTTAGATAGCACGCTCAGCATTTGTGACATGGGGTTTGTACTGGCTGGCCGTGCTTGGCTCATTGACCTGTAAATCTGATGACTGACAGCAAGGGTGACATTCAGGTCTGGCAAGCTTTTAAAGTCATGGTAGTGATAGTCACCTACATGCCTTATTACTATTTCTCCATAACTTTCTACAACATCCTAATAGCTCTTCTACATACTGATGAATATTAATTATACAAAAACACATCAATTAACTGATATCCCTATTCAACTTCTGTGTGGCCCCCAAATATTTATGCCCTAGCTCAACATTCACAGTAGATCTTGCTCCACCAATAACCCTTTCGCAAGCTGGAAAATGGTGTCGACATTTAATATAACATAACATTTCCCTAATTCGGTCCCTTCATTAACAGCAACTTAATATTGGTATGGAAACTAACACAGACGTATGAACTTCTGCATTAACCAGTTAGCAGTGTACACTATACATGAACATTTTAACTTCATACAAAAAAAGAAAAATATCAAAATAATGGACTATTTTATAATCTGTAAAAGTTCATAGATTCATAGGTAGGCACTAGGCCTATTCAAGCCTAGCCATAACAATTCCCCGGCTATTTCTTCCCAGAATATTTAATTCCCTGGTCCACTGTCCAGCAGGGAGACTGATGTGATCCCCAGGGTGAATTTCCTATCTCTCATCCAATCATCAAGGTTCCTTTTGAAGAGTGCCAAAGAGGCGCTCAGCTTGACATGTATGGGCAGTCTATTCCAGAGTATGGGGAGTGTCTGGGTCAGGAACCTATCCCTCCAGCATGTTTTGTTCATTGTGATGACAAGGTTTAGATCCCTGAAGTGTGTGGCTCTGAAGGATTGGGATTTCTTTAAGTGTAGCATGTCCAACAGCTCAGGGTTTGACATGGACTTATATATTAAGCAGAGATTGCTTCTGAGTAGAAGATATGTGACAGAGTATAGCTGGAGTGTTTTAGATGGTCAGCATAGGGCATCTGCTTTAGGCCTGTGATTCTTTTAGTGAGGCATTTCTGTGGCCTTTCCAGCTGTTGTTGACAGCTGAATCTATTGAATCACTTCGGTGTTTATTGTCCTGTTATTTAGACTTACCCAGTTAGTATAAGAATAATTATACTGTTGTCCAGTACATATGTAGTGGTTTAATATTAACTACATGCTCTCCTGAAACATGAAACAAAACCCTGAAACTGACTCATGCCTCCTGAACAGGCAAAACAATCAAGTCCTCTTTTTCCGTTTGTTACCTTTGGGCTTTGCCCATATAGGCTGGCCAGTATCCACTGGAAGTACCTGCATTTATTCATTGCCTTATTCTTTATTTTCTTCTTTCTCCTTTTTCACTTATCATATATATAATTCTCCATTCCTTCATGGCACTTAACTCACATTCTTAGCAGATATGCACTAGAACATGGTACCTAAATAAGAAAAAGTTATCTTCAAGCAGTATTATGTAACTTTTCCCCCATTTATTCCCTTTCTTAGTTACCATATTTCATCAACCATCTGGTTCACATCTCATGATTATGTAATCTCTTTGTCGATATATCTAGTCCATCTTTCTATCAAACTTTTTGATGACATAGATAGTTACTAGGCTTGTGTCCAGAGAACAATTGAGGAGTCTAGTCCAAATTTCAGTTCCCTCAAGCACTGTCTGGTTATGTGACCTGCTCAAGGTCACACAGTAGGCAAATGAGGGCTGAGAACAATGAAACGAAAACATGGGGAAGGCAGAACTAAAAAAAAAAAAATTAAAGCCACAAACAAATAAACATTGAGAAATGCCATGGGGATATGTGCTGGAAGATCCCCAAATGTGAACCACAATTAAAAATATACCCAGGTAGTTGAATAATGACAAAATTAGCTGATGATACACTTTTCTTATTGAAAATAACAGTTAGGCACTTTTGTCCTTATCTATACAAGGACTTCTGCAGAAATGAAGGAGGGATGAGGGAATCAAACTCTGTACCACAGGAACTACTGCTCACAGCTTTAACCCGCTCTGACTTTGGCCAGACATCTTTCCTGATGTGATCTTTCAACTTCTTCATTATCCCTTTGTCTTTCTCCACTCTCAATGTATCTCCTCCTTTTACCTGTTCTTCCCAAAATTCCGTCAGAACCTCTAGGTTACCCCACGTTCACCATATTTATACTTTTCTCTTTAAGGGATCTCTAGCAATGACCATTAATTTCAGCTTTTCCCTTGGCTCCTGGGACATAGTCACTTTCACATAAGCATTGGAAGAACCCACTTTTCTTTAAATCTGAAGGAAGGTTACATTGTCCATTTATAGGCACAATTACCCTTACAATATGATGCTTTCTGGATGGCTGGCCTCCATAGACTGCACTCCTTCCACCCTTTGGTGTAATATCTTGACCTTTCACTACATTCATATCTCCAGACACAGCTCTGATTATTGATTGTTTGCAGCTGCACTATCAGTTACCTTGTTTTGCACAGACCTTGCATCCCAGACTTAAGCCATCATTTCAATCTAGAAAATGAAACGCAAACCAAAAGCTGTAGATGAATGAAGGAGCAAACACAATTCTTTAGTACTTTCGTTCAAATTTATTCTTCATGAACTTCTTCAGAAAAAAGTTAACCTCTCAAAACAAACCTCTTATAAGTTACATCACACATCACATGACTTTAATGTACTTTAAATTAAAGGTATAAAATCATACCATAAAAATAAAAAAACTGTCTTGTTTTCCAAACAGCTTAGAATGTCAAAGCTTCATAAAAAATATCTTAATATAAAAAATTGTCGTATTATTGCAGTTTGAATAGGTTCATAGGTTCATAGGTTTATACTAGGCTATCTGCCCTAAGGCATTTATAAGCCTAGCCCAAATTTTTGTGGCTTACGCCACCCCTTATATGAAAAAATACTGTGCCCATTAGTTTGTTGTGCCTCTGTCCAGCAGTGACACAGATATGATTCCCGGGGTAAACCTACGATCTCCCATCCACAGGTCTAGATTTCTCTTGAACAGAGTCAGCGAGGTGCTCTGCCTCACATGGACCGGGATTTTATTCCACAGCATAGGGAGTCTCTGAGTGATAAATCTATCCCTCCAGCACGCCCTATTTATATCCGTGCTAAGGTTTAAGTCGCTTGCTCTAGTGGTTTTGGTGGATTTGGATTTTTTTGAGGTGGAGCATGTCCATTAATTCCGGTTGGACATGGCCTTGTATGTCAGGCACATGTCACCTCTGATCAGACGGTATGCGACTGAATAGAGCTGGAGTTTCTTCAATCTGGCAGCATATGACAGATTTTGGAGTCCCTTTATCCTTTTGGTGAGGAACTTTTGGGGTCTCTCCAATTGCTGCAGATGTCGGGTGAGATACATCCCGAATGGGGCATTGTACTCGATCATTGGTCTGATAAGTGAAGAGTACAGGGAACAATGACCTCACTAGATCTGGATGTGAATCCCTTCATGATCAGGTGGGCAATGTAGAAGGTCTTTCTAACCACTTTAGCAATGTGAGTGTCAAAAGAAAGGCCACTGTCAACCTGGGTCCCCAGGTCCCTGATAACCTCTTCTGTGCTTAGTGGATTGCCACCTATATGGTAGCTTGGGGTTACCTTGTTTTTCCCGAAGGGTATGACTATACATTTTTGGCGTTTAACTTCAGGCCATGGCTCTGGCATCAGCTATCTGTTTCCGTGAGTCCCTTCTGAAGGATATCCGTGTCCGATGCACTTTCCACTATGGCGCCCAGTTTGCAGTCGTCTGCAAACTTTGTCAGCCAAAGTCCTCCCATGTTGGCCTGTACTTCTGAGAAGTAGATGCCAAACAATAGGGGCCAAGGACCGAGCCCTGTGGGACACCACTTGTGACCGGCTTGGAGTCTGACACAGCGCCAGCAACTCTAACCCTGTGGGTTCTGTCCTTAAGCCAGTTTGCAACCCATCTTGTGACATATGGGTTTACATTTAAGCTGGTAAGTTTTTCTACAATACCCGAGTGGGGTATTGTGTCGAAAGCCTTTGCAAGGTCAAGGTAGGCTGTATGGACTGCCTTTCCTCATCAATGGCCTTGGTGACTGTTTCAAGAAGTCGACCAAGTTCAAAAGGCATGATCTTCCCTTGACAAAGCCAAACTGGGTCAGGTCCAATGTCTGCAAGTCCCCTATATCTTTGTTTATGAGCTCCATTATGATCCTCTCCATAGCTTTGCAGACTAGCCTTGTTAAGCTTATGGGGCGGTAATTACCAGGGTCCGTAGAGGCGCCGCCTTTGTGGAGTGGGACCACAGTTGCCCTACGCCACTCCTTGGGCACGTATCCTGTGGTAAGGCTGAGATTAAACAGCTGCCTTATGTGCGGGTTTAATTCCTCATTTAGCTCGTGTAGCACACAGCCGGGGACACCATCCGGTCCCATTGATGCTGTGTTTTTAGCTTTAGAGAGAGCAGCTTTCACCTGCGCATTTGAGATGTCCGGGAGGCTACACTTTCGGCTGGGATAGTTATCTCTCCTTTAGGGGAGGGGGGTGAAGTATGCACTGAACCTGTCTGCCAGTATGTTGGCAATGTCTGTGGGTTCAGTGATTTTTGTATCATTTTGGACTAATTCTGAGCATATCTGGGAGTTTCCACCCAGGTTCCTAACATAGCTGAAAAAGGCCTTATGATTGTCCTTTGAATCCATGGCAATTTTTCTCTCAAAATTGGCCTTAGTTGATTTTATGAGTGCTCATATGTTTTACTAATAATGATCAGGGGTGACTTCCCTTTTATGGATTTTGTTCTATCATGTAATAGCTTTCTCCTCTTACTGTAAAGTTTGTTAATGGCTGGGGTCCACCAGACTGGATGTTTGCCCTTTGTGGAAAGAGTCTTGGTTTTATTTGGGATTGCCTGATCCATGCAGTCCTGGAGGTGTTCATAGAAGGCATTTGTAAGGGCTTCCGCAGCTTGGGTTGTGGTTTCCTCTGGCTCAGGGGCCTTGAAGGATACCACACCAGTCTTGAGTAGTGTGAAGTTTGCTTTAGAGAAGTTCTTCACTATGGTCTTTTTTGTTTGGGGTGGGGGCGGGATGTGGATTTCCAGTGAGATTAGTTTATGATCAGATCTCACCAATGAGGGATATACTTCCGGTGTGGAGCATTTTGTCCCCATGTTTGTGACAATGAGATCTAGTATATTTTCTCCTCTCGTGGGAACAGTGACTAGCTGTTCCATGGCATTTGAATTTATGAACTCCAGGAACCGTTGGGCTAGAAAGTTAGGGCTTGAGTAATGTTCCCAGTCTATATTCGGGTAGTTGAAGTCACCCAATATGATGGTATTTGGAGATACATTTATACCCTCCAGTGTCTTCAGGAAGGCTGTGTGGGGTTCCTGAGTTTGAGAGGGTGGCCTGTAGCATGCTACAATTTGTAGAGCAGTTTTGCCTATGGTTAGTTGCACCTGGATGGTTTCCAAGCCATGCGTTGCCACCAACCTGGAGGTGTGGGTATCCTTTATGAATATGGATACACCCCTCCTTTTGTGGTGTGGTCCGGGTTTTGGGGCCGGAACGCATGATATGAGGTAAAACCTAATAGTGCCGGGGTGCTCTCAGGAGCCTTGAACCAGGTTTCAGTTACAGCACAGACATCGATGTTCTCCATACTGAGAAGGGCCTTGAGTGCGTGCATTTTGAGATTTAGACTTCTGGCATTGAGCAGCATTACCCTCAGTTTCTTCCCATTTTTGTTTTCTAGGGTGGTAGGTTTAGAATTTGAGCCTTGCCTAAAAAAGGCACTATGGGGGTGGCAAGAGCCTTAGCCAATATCCGGAATCCCAGGGGTGACAGGTGCAAGCCGTCCCTTGCAAAGCAGCGTGGCTTGTCAAGCATGTCATCCCAGGCAGACAGACACTGGATCCCCTTTGAATGACACCAGACATTAAGCCAATTGTTAAAGCTGATCATCTTGTCTCTATATTGTGGCATCATTCTTGGTGAAGGAAGGATACTGCTCAATGTTATTTTAGTGCTAAAAACACTTAATATTAATACATTCGTTCAGACCAGAGGCTCTATCTGCTACCAAACTGATCTGCCACAGTGACTCCTTGCATTCTAAAATCAAATTGGTGTTCCCTATATAATCCACTTGTTGAACATAATCTATGACTGAAAAGGTGAACTTTTAAAAGTTCACACAGTGAATGGCAAGCCTAGCTAAAGCATCGGTAAAAATCCTTTTTCTTAATAGCAAGTGTGTGCTCATATATTCTACGCATTAAACATCTAATGGCTTTTCCTATGTAGTAACTGGGACAAGAGTTAGATACTGCCACATAAACTATGTATGTACTCTCACAGGTAAACCATCTGTGGACCCAAATAGTCCTTTTAAGATGTGTAATAAATGTACTAGATGTATTGCTTATATACCTACATTGTTTACACTTCCTACAGGAGAAAGTACCACAAACACTGTTCACATCAGTTAATGCTGAAGTGTGCCCCCATCCCACCATTTTCCAAAATGTTTTTGATGTTGTTAATTTTCTTATAGGTGAACTTGGGTTCTACACCTACTACCTGTATGAGTTCCCTATTCCCCATCAAAACCTTCCAATTGTCCTTAATTATGTGTTTGATGACACCCATCTCATTGACAATAGGGACGGGGAAAGAAATAGTAAAGATTGTGTTGTCCTTCTTTTTCCTGTTGTTACTTACATCACTAACCCCCCCCCCCCCGATGATGGGTTTGGCAGCATTTTGTCTCAGAATAAACACTTGCGTGTGTATATTGGTTAACCAAGCCTGGTTATACTCTCTTTGTTCAAAAACATGTGTCAACATGATGACCTCTTGAAAAAAAGTGTCATCATCAGATGTAAGTCTACTGAGGCGAATAAATTGCCCTTTAATCACCCCTTTCTTCATATGCCTAGGGTGTAAGCTACCTCTGTGCAAGTATTTGTTGACAAAAACATCTTTCCTATAAATCTTACTCACAAAAGTGTTACTGGACATATCAAAAGCCAAATGTATATCCAAAAAATTAACGGTCCTACTAAAACTTCCCACAGAAAATTCCAAAAAGTCTGTGGTGTGATTTACGTCCCTAACAAAGGACTCAAAATCACTCTCATCACCAGTCCACAGAAATATCAAATCATCAATAAATGTGGGACCTTTGTGAATGTACATACATATATCTCTCCTCCCACATGGCCATTACAAGGTTGGCAAAAGATGGGGCCACCCTTGCCCCCATAGCCACCCCTGAGGTCTGCTTATAATGTCTTTGGTTACACTCAAAAACATTATTGTCAAGAACTAGACCCATAAGTCTGCAAATCATCTCTATTTTACTGTATGTAAAGTCAGTGTACCCATTAAGGTAATCTCTCAGATATTCTACACCTGCATCTTGGTTGATACATGTATACAGTGATTTAATGTCTAGAGAAGCAAAATAAAAATCACCATGGGTGAGGTTAATGTCCCTCAAAATTTCCAAAAGATGCCAGGAGTCCCTAAGGTATGACTTCGCTTTTTCAACTATAGGGTTAAGTATGTAATCCAGCCATAAAGAAATGTTTTCTGTCTTGGTTCTCTCGGCTGAAATTATGGGCCTAAAGGGTGTTTTTGTTTCTGATTTGTGTACTTTGGCTATCCCAAAGAAATGTCCCATGCTGGGATGTTCCACTAACAAATATTCATTTGTGTCATGATCTAAACAACCATGGCAAAACATGTCAAAAAGATCAGTGTTTATTCTCAAAAAACTGTTGTTAATTACATTCTTATCTACAGCAGAATAAGTTGTATCATTTGCCAACATCTTCAATGTTTTTAACATAATCTTCAGTACACATAATCACCATCATACCACCCTTGTCAGCTCTCATTACTCTAATGTCTTTATTTTTACTTAAAACATTTAGTATTAAAATAACATTCAAACCACAATAATACAACAATGTTTTTATGTTAAGATTTTTTTATGAAGCTTTGACATTCTAAGCTGTTTGGAAAACAAGACAGTTTTTTATTTTTATGGTATGATTTTATACCTTTAATTTAAAGTATCATGAAAGTCATGTGATGTAACTTATAAGAGGTGTGTTTTGAGAGGTTAACTTTTTTCTGAAGAAGTTCATGAAGAATTAATTTGAATGAAAGTACTAAAGAATTGTGTTCGCTCCTTCATTCCATCTACAGCTTTTGGTTTGAGTTTCATTTTCCAGTTTGTTGTGTGCTTATAAGTTTTTATTATTTCAATCTACCTTCCACCATTTTCTCATTGGCTACCCAATTGTTTTGAGTTGTCATTTTACCTTTTAAAACAACTCAATAACTCATTATTATCACTGTCCCTCTTTCCTCAAGTTCCACATTGCAGGGGCTACTGAGTTTTTCCTTACATATACAGCCTGTATTAAATGTTCCAACATCTTAACCTGCGCCCTGCTTTAAAAGCCGGTCTCTGCATCTATAGCTGTGCAACTTTGGAACCAATACCAGGGTCTGGATATATTCACTGACTATTGCACTCTATGAGCGTGATCTGTCTCGCAGTCAACGTGTGAAACTTCAGCCAATGTTTCATGTAACCACATAAGCAGAAAACATACCAGGTGTACTGTTCCTGTCTTCTACTCCTTCCAAAAGCCCAAGTATTCCAGAATTTCCTCAAAAACTCTGACTCTACAGTTCTTCATAATTTACTATTTTTCCATCTGCAAGTTGTTTCAAGTCCAAATCCTGGGCATCTACCTGAAGCTCTATCATTAACTGTTCCAGTGATTCAAGGTGCCTAATAACTTCAAGGCTTTTGCGTGTGATGCTACTATCTCCTTCTTTATACCCCCAGGATCTGTCTGAATTACTCACACCTCCTCTGTTAGGCCTTACAAGCACTCTGATATTCTGTAATCTTTCCTTCCATTATGGTGGCTTAACCATAACTTTGGCACTTTACAAAGGTTTGCTCTGTATTTGCACAGTGTTCCCCACTAGTCTGGTCCTCATGTCCCTAATGGACTGTGACTATCAATGAGAAAAATATTATCCTAACACCCCCCCCCCCACAAATCCTTAGCTACCTGCCTACTAACATACCCCCACCCGCATATGACACTTGGGACTTAAATGGTTTGGGGTGTCCGGCTAGGCTTGTAAGGGCCCTAGTGGTCATTAGCATAGCAATACCCTATGAACCTGCTCTGTACCCCACCATACTTATTTAAATGCCATTCAACAATATCACAAGGTGAAGGCGCTTTCTCTTCATTATTTCTTATCATCAATATTTGTTTAAAAAATTCTTAACAATGAATGTGGAACAGACCATTTCTTTGTGGAACATCATGAAATATGCAATTTTTAAAACTCAGGATGAAGATTGTTCTTCGTAATGAGGTGCAATTGAAAGTTATGTATCAGATCACAGATGGAAAAGAAGGATGAAACAGCTGCCTTTATAACATAGGGTGGCAAGAAACCAGCAGCCAGTGAACAAAATTCAATAGACAGGGATGGGGTTGGTAGTTGTGGTAGAAGTAGAGAATGTGCTGTTAGTTTTAATATTGTCAAAATGGACACTCAGTTGTCCATTCCTTTCAACAATTTAGGAACTGGGTCATTTTGATCTGCTATGATGTAGTAGGTGCTATTTCCCTGACTAAAATTCATGTGACTAATTTCTGTTATTGTCCGATAAGCAGTACAATGTTGTATTTTGTTCTTCAATAGCACAGTCTTGGTATGATTCCAGGAGTCTTTAAACAGATAATTAAAGAGAGGCAGTATTTGTATGATACTGGAACCAAATGTTGTGTATAGGGACATCTATATATTAAGGTCTGATGTAACCCAGATGACTGATCTGACTTTTTCTTTCCAGAAAAGTAGAGTGTAAATGCAGAAATGTAGTGCCAGGAGAAACCTTGAACACCAACGTCCATTTGAGACTACTGTTGTGAGGCTAAACATATGACAGTCAGCCTCTTGAAGTTTCTGTACAAGAGTAATGACATGCTTTTTTGATCTTGCTCTGGTACCAAACAGAAAATGTAGGAAGCTTGTTGCATATGTTATCCGCCATAATGCTAGTAGATGCAGTATTGCTCAGTGTAGATATATAGGATGTTTTTTTTTATAGAAGTTTTGCTTGTTCTGTTGCTTTTTCCTGCCTAAAGGAGAAGCCTTCAAATTCCAGTACTCAAAAGTAAGGTTCAGGCCCAGTAGCCCACTGCAATGTATGAGAGCTAATGACCTACATGGATTTATGTCAGATGATAGAGTTTTCAGAAACTTGAAATTCATATGGACAAAACCATATGACTTGAGTTTCTGAAAACTACAACATCAAAAAAAAATCTACTTTTTTATGTTTATGCAGGGTGGCATGTCCCCCTGCACACCCCCACACCCCCTGCAAATGATATATACCAGCTCTGAGATCGCACTACTGTGAATAAAAGGGTAAGTTTCCCAATTCTTGCTGTACTGCAATCTCCATTCAAAAGCTTTCAGTTTTCAAAAACTCAGTCATATGGTATCGACCATATGAATTTCAAGTTTTTGAAAACCTGATCATCTGATAGGGGTCCACCTGTACATCATATTAGGATGCTGAAATCTTTAAGCAGGCACTGATTCAGATGCAGAACTGTGAAAATGATATTTAACAAGGGGAACCTATAGTTTGCAACACAGAAGCATTACAGAGACAGAAGCTATATGACTTAGCACTACAGTTGCCAGTCTGTTATTTTTCGAGACATGCCTAATCATCCAAGCTGCTATACATTATTTACCTCTATCCTGGTTTCACAGAGGAAGGATATCTTCTAGAGATGATAGACTATAGTTTTGCAGCTGAAAATGACACCTTGCAGTCACTAAAAACTTGTTAATTACCTGCAAAACTGTTGTTCAGTACTCTTACTCTTCCTAGTTACACAAACTGAGGGAGGTGGTGGTGGGGATTTCCTGGTCTGATGGATTGGGATTATGGAGGCAGAATGCGTACCTTGCTGTCACTGAAACCTTACGACTACTTAATTCTCAGCCTTGCACAATGCTCACATTGTTCCTGACTGCATGGAACCTTCTGGTGTGCTGAATAGATTTTTTCCAGCCAAAAAGTACACCTTGTAGTCATTGCAGAAAAGTTCAGAACATGTTTGAAGTATCCCTATATGCTTGTGCAACTAGCCACTTTGATTCTTGTATGTAACAATAACATTGTATGTTGACCTCTGTTATTGCTGACTCATCTGTTTCCTGGGGAGTCATTGCATTTAAAAATCTTAATGTTTAAGGTTCACGTTTGCAGGTGATGGAAAATTAATAAGTAAGAAAGAAAGAAAGAAAAATAAACAAACCCAACCCTGAAATGTCAGTGCTCATGCAGGATTCTTCATGTATCTCATACAATGTAGGCAATGCATTTGTATTAATAATGCTTGAAACAGCACAGTGATGGAATTCTGTCTATAATTGATAACAACTGCTTGGCAGAATGTAAAAAATGTATGATACTAATATGTTTTCACTTTTATTCTTTTTTATCTCATGTATTTTTTTTTCTTATAGGGATGCTAAAGGGACTCACTAGAACCTTTCTCCCCTGGCCTGCAGAGAGTGTTTGCTACCAGATGTCATTAAGGACCAAATTTTAATGGTTTCATAACTTCTGTGTTTGCAAATATTTCAATATTTCTTCACACTGTTCATGTAAACTTCAAGTGAAATAAATTGGCAAGCGGTGAATGTCCTGTTTATGAATTATGCCTTCAGCTGTTCAGCTGCTACATTTCAAAGTAAACATTAAGCAGATAACTTTACAAACTTTCCATAATGTCCAATTCACACTGTTTTATAATCCTCAGAACTGATACTGCAATCTATATGAGAATATTCCTAATTTTATGTTTTTCATTTGGCATGCCACTAAATGAGCAATTTCCATTTCTAAGAAAGCAAACAACAGTTTGATTTTTTTTTTCAAATATATTTTTATTGAATTTTACAAACTTTTCAAACATACGAAGGAACAGTTTGATTTTTTTTATACCCTCAATGCAATCAATTGCTTGCTATTTTCCTTCAATGTCCAGAATAGAACGTTTTCTTTCAGTCAGCCCTAGTGGCAGATTTCCTAAGATATGTGTGTGTGTGTGTGTGTGTGTGTGTGTGTGTGTGTGTGTGTGTGTGTGTGTGTGTGTGTGTGTGTGTGTGTGTAAATCTCACTCGCTCTATGTATACACACACAAACATATAGATATAGATCTGTGTTACATGTATGTTTTTATGTGTCTTTGTGTGCCTGCACGTAAAATTAAAATGTTAGCTGAAACTGAAGTGATACTCCTTTCTCAGAAAGAAAAATTTGTCAAAATCACTGGATTGCAAAGAGTTTTAAAGGAGAGGCCTTCACCGCCAGAAGACATCTGAGGGATTCAGAGAAAATCCCACGGCCAGCTGTAAGAGCTGCAGTTAAAAGAAACTGTTTCCATGATTTTTTTTAAATGCAGTTCAGAGACATATTAGCCACATAGAGGAAATACCTCATTATCAGCTAATCTGCATGTCCCTGAATCGCCCATAATTATCACAGGTGCAAATCATCACTTTCCTGATTTAGTCACCACTAGCAGCCAATGCATTATGTTGGCACAGGCAAACCTTCTCATTCACTCACCCACACACACACACACACACACACACACACACACACACACACACACACACACACACACACACACACACAACTCTTACCAGTCTTTGAGCTGACAGAATGTTCATGAAATATTTTTTTTATTTTTCTCCCTGGCCTTGTAAATCATGGAACCTTAAGTTGCAGGAACATTTGATGAGCTTGCTGACATCCCCTGGAAATTCTTTACTAGGAGTTGTGTTTGTGGATGACAGTGTGACTAACAATGAACACATTGATTATGAATGACTTTTTACAGCATTCAGAGCTTTTGAAAGTAAGTCATTTAAAGTTAAGAATTTACAATGGCAGAGATTGTACATGGAAGCGTGCCTTCACTATAAAGTTGTGCCGAGAGGGCTCTATGTGCTTAAAATGCCTATGCAAGGGGATGCATGTCCTGACCTGCTATGGAAATGGCAGGCGCTCAGTATTGAGGTCAGCTTTAATTACATGCGACTCTTTATTGACTTTTTTAAAAGCTTTGAAATAGAGCTTACTAAAGAAATAGAACAGTTATTAACTGACATTAAGCAGAAGTTCTTATGTGAAATATTAAATCAGAAGCTTGATGAACTTTACAATGCAATTCATTTTTATGAGGGCAGGCTAAAGAAACAGAAATTAGCTAAACTGCAGAGAGACTATGATGACTTTAAGAAAGGGCACATTTTTGTCTGGCCCCGAGATACTGTTATTCAACCTTCACAGCTGGCTGCAGTTGCGTCCAGTGCCCAGAGTGGAGGGAGAGTCTCCATGGATAAGTCTGTGACTGTTTTTTGTAGGTCGGCTCATGAAGGAGCATCTTTGTTAGGTGCAACATTGGCTGTTGCCTCAACTTCTGCAGATAATAGTGAACTTAATCAGTATATTGTGCTAAGAGCCAGATGTAAAGACCTCAGTTCTGTATCCGCTAGTCTGGCTAACCCTGATCCTTTTCCTGGGCTTCCAGTGACATTCAAATGCTTAGACACACCCATGAGAGGGTGGTCTTGCAGTCAAGGGAGGAAGAGGAAGAACATGTTGCTGGATCAAGAAAGGAAGTTTTACCCAAAGTCGTCGGGATAAACAGGGACTCACTGATGGTTAATCTATCAGGATTTATGTTATCTGCTGCACAACTGAGACTTTTAGAGAGAGGCCTGTCATTTGTACCTTCTGGCCCTTCAGATTTTAGTGACATCATTATGGACCTATGTTGTTTTGCAAGAAATATCATGTTGAACAAAATGTATGGTAATGTAGCTGATAGTGATGTTTGTAAAAGGGTTGTATTTAAGAAACCTAGTGTTTTCTCTCCTATACTTGGTCCGTCTTTGGAGTCATGTGAAACTGATCTTTTAAGTGAAGATACGAGCTATAAAAAGTTTTGTAATCTTGATGCTGATGAGAGGAAAGCACTTTTAGAATTAAAAATTAATGTCAATATACAGATTCAACCAGCTGACAAAGGTGGCTCTGTTGGTGTGCTAGGTAAAGTATATTATGTTGAGAGTATGTTAGAAATGTTAAGTGATGGTTTTACCTATGTTAACATTTCTAAGAACGATGTTGATTTAATGACTAAAAAAGTGTATGTTTTTTTATATGATGCTCTGATATGTGGGATGCTAAATCTTAAACCTTCTTCTTATTTTACAGTTGAATTTCCAGTTATTCCCTGCATTTATAGTCCCCCCAAGATACATAAGGAGCTTCAAATGCCTCTTCTGAGGCCTATAGTATCAGGTAGAGGCTGGTTAACTGAGCTGCTCTCTATTTTTGTGCACGAGAAGCTAGGACCAGTAAGTTGTTAAGGTTCCCTGTGTCCTCAGGGACACTGAACATTTTCTGAGAGATCTGTTCTCAGTGATTGGGGGTGTTGATGTTTCTGATTATTGTCTGGTAACACTTGATGTGTCAACTCTATTTACTGTTATACCCAGTTTTGAGGGCATTGAAGCAGTTAGATTAGTTCTATTAAAATATAGTTTATATATGAGATACTTGGTTATGCTTATTTCCTATTTGTTGGAAATTATTCTCGAGAACAATGTTTTTATGTTCAATGACTGCATTCATTTGCAGAAGGCTGGCATGGCTATGGGCACAACTTGTGCCAATAGCTACGCCAACCTGGTTATGGCTCAATGGGAGTAGGAGTTTGTTCTTAGGAGTAATAAGTTTAATGAGTCTATTAAGATGTAGCAGAGATTTGTGGACGATATTTTCCTCCTATAGGGAGGCACATTACAGGAGTTAACTCAGTTTGTAGATTACCTGAATTCCTCCATCTCTTACATGAGATTTACGTACAAGGTTGCCTTTCATAAAATAGATTTTTTGGACATTGAGATTATTAAGATGACTGATGGCTCTATTTTGAGAGCACTTTTTAGGAAGAATTGTCATAAGAGTAATCTCTTACATTGTACTAATATACACCCTAGCCCCATTTTTGGAAATATTGTTAAGGGGCAGGCTTTTAGAATGTCTCGTTTGCATACCAGTGTTGAGGCTTTGCTGGAGTAGTTGGGAGTTTGCAGTGTGAATTTAGAGATAGGGGCTACAGTGATAATGAAATGTCTGTGAATATGTTAGATCTCAGTCATGCTTATAAGTGTAGGGCTAAACCCTTTTATTCATCAAGGGCAGAAAGGGATGGTAAATGTAGAAAAGGTTTGACAACTAATAAGTTTGTAAGGAATAAGGTTACTTTAACATTTAGCAATGATATGAAAATGATTTGTGATGTTGTTAGAAGAAATTGTCCTGTGTTGCTAGCAGATGATGACATCAGACACTTAGTTGGAAGAGGTATATCTTTTAGGTTTAAGAATAGACAGAATTTAAAGAGGGAGCTGTGTTATAATATTAATCAAGATAGATCTTTTGTGCAGTCAGCTAGGAGGGGTACCTTTGCTTGTACAAGATGCAAAGCTTGTGAATTTATATCTGAACAAAAGATTTTTCTGCATCCAAATACTGGGTATAAGTTTGAACCCAAGTTTTATGCACATTTTACTTCTATACATTTAGTCTATCTGGCCTGGTGTAGGAGCTGTTCTTGTTTTTATTTAGGGAAGAAGTAACGCTCTTTAAGGAGCATATAATGGAGCATCTGGGTTATAGAAGTAGGAAGATCCTGCTAGTGCACTGTATAAGCATGTCCATGATAATCCTGATCATGTATTTGTTTTTATAGTTTTGCAGTTGATTGGGACTGATAAGCGAGGAGGAGATTTGAAGAATAACATTGATTTGGCTGAATCTAAATGGATTATTAGGCTTTTTGCACACAGAGCACCAGGGTTGAATGGGTGAGTACCTTTAAAGCCTGTTTTAAGGGAACACCCCCTAAGTCATTAGTTATTATGACTAATTTATGCTTTTAATTGATTCTGTTATTTAAATGTTTGCTGTTTAATTCTTTTTTATTCTTTGGTCTGATGAATTGCAGTGTACCTGCACAAAAATGCTTACCATCTATGTTTTAATAAATTAATGTTTCTTAGCTGTACTTGGGTGCCTTGTTCTTTTTTTATTGAAATGTTTTATTTACACTGATTTTATTTACACCTTTGACAGGTATTATTTAAACAGAACTAGTAATGGTCATAAACATAATAATGAGCCAATAGTATTTTAGATATGTCAGTAGCCAATTTTAATATTTGACAAGTTGTTAAGAATAATTGGAAAATTATTCAAGGGAATAATGAATTATTTAAAACCACTGATAGTCAACCTTTCTTTGTATATAAGAAAAGCAATGCTGTAAAGTTATTGCAAAATGATACTACTAGTATTACTCCACTATTTACTCACAAGGCTAAAGGAACATATAAATGTGTATGTGTGTGTGTGGGGGGGTGCAATGTATGTAGGTTTATTTTAGAAGGACCATATACTTCACTGGAACATTTATATCAAACCATTGGGGCATGTTATCACATTACTTGTCAGCCCAAAGGTGTTACAAATATTAGTCTTTGTCCAGGATTTCAGGCTTTTTATATTGGAATGACTACAAGAGTTTTAAGTAAAAGAATAAATGAACATTTATATTCCATTAAGACTAAATATATGAATAATGTTTAGTTTAAGCACTCTTGCAATTGTGATAAATATAAAAAATGTTTTATGTATTAGAATAAGTCTCATTGTGATAAATAAAAAAAAGAATTGTTTCACGTATTATAAGAAGTCTTAGAAAACTTAAGGGGTTGGAGATTTTAAAAATAAGTTAGAAATAAGAGAGACTGGCAGTTAAAATTTGGAGCAGACTGCAGTCTAGATCTCAATGACATTATAAATGTTACGTGTTTTTTAAAACAATAATTGTAGTATTGTAGTATTATTATTTTTGTATTTTTACATTCTGTTTCCATAAAGGAGCTTATCTCCCCGGGCCTCTGCTGAAAATGGACATGTATCCAGTTGGACTAGCCCGGTCAACAAATGTAAAATAAAATAAATAAATAATAAATAAATAGAAGATTAAAGTTTTAATCAAATATGGAAAGTTTTTTATAATTGATATAATTATGTTTCTTTAAGATTATTATGCAATTAGTGTCATTTAATTAGTGTCATATGATTTGTTTTCTTTATATATTGTAATTGGATTTTTAATAATTTGTTTTCTGAAGAAATCTGGTATTTCATCAGATGAAAGTGTTGAATAAAGGTTTATGTGCTAAAAATATGCTGTTATGCTTTATGCTTAGTTTTTTTTCCAAGTTGAGTCTCCCTCTTTGTTTTATTGTGTTTTTTTTTATTTATTTGTTGATATATATATATATATATATATATATATATATATATATATATATATATAGATATAGATATATATATATATGGGTTACCTTCATTTAATCAACAGCCCATTTGTCTGAAACCCATTTGATCGAAATTTCATTTGACTGGCAACTAGTAGTTCAGTACACTTTAAGGAAAATATCAGGGATTTGTCCCCTTCCCCAAAATAGTGCGACCCTGGAGTTGATATATATAGTTAGGGGAGTGTGGTGGGGTGAAGCCCCTCATCTATTTTGATTTAAATTCTGTGCTTTTTGTGCTATTTTCTTTTTTTTAAACAAAACTGGATTGGGGGCTTTGCTCCCACACCACCCAATGTGGGGGGCTGTACCCCCCGACACCTCCCAACTATATATACCAACTCCAGGGTCACACTTTTTTGGGGAAGGGGACAAATCCCTGTTATTTGCCTTAAAGTGCACTGAAGTACTGGTTGTCAGTCAAATGAACTGTCGATCAAATGGGTTTCAGTCAAATGAAATTTTGATCAAATGAAGGTAACCCATATGTATATATATATATATATATATATATATATATATATATATATATATATATATATATATATATATATATGTGTGTGTGTGTGAGTGTGGGTATATGGTTTCACTTCAGTATACCGAAATACTGAAATACCGAACGTTATATGGCCGAGACCATATTATTGAAATTTTAGTATTCCGAAATACTGAAGTGCTGCAAAAAAAACAAAAAAAACAATAAACACAACATTTATGCAGGGGGGCAAGCCCCCCCCTGCACCCCACACCCCCCTACTTAAATATACCAACTCTGAGATTGCGCTACAATGGATGAAAGGAAAATGTCCTATTCCATGCCATATGCGGAAGTGCAGAATGGGAGATCACGGGGATGGTATATTTAAGTGAAGGGGGTGCAGGGGGGCTTGCCCTTCTGCAGAAACATTGTGTTTATTGTTTTTTTTTTTTTTTTGCAGCACTTCAGTGTTTCGGAATACTGAAATTTCGATAATATGGTCTCGGACATATAACGTTCAGTATTTCAGTATACTGAAGTGAAACCATATATATATATATATATATATATATATATATATATATATATATATATATATATATATATATATATATATATATATATATATATATATATATATATATATATATATATATATATATATATATATATATATATATATATATATACACATACACACACACACACACACACACACACACACACACACACACACACACACACACATACACGTACACACACACTCACATATAAATTCATACATTTATAGGTTCTAATACAATGATTGCAATAATCAGGCTGTTAGACAATCTAGGAATATATTTTCTTTTATTTCTGGATCATATGCCTTATCTTCAATCCAGCTATAAAGATTTGACCTAAACATAATCATACTTTCAGATTTTCTAATATTAACAGGAAGCATGTTTCACATTAAATGAGCTCTTATTGCCAAATAATGCCTAAATATTGTTTTAAATTTATCAGTTTAAAACTTCCAAGTATGATCTCTTAAACTTGATAGATTATAATGCTTTTCAAAGTATGTGATAGTTTGTAAGTAATCATTGTTAAATTCTTTAATGGTGAAAATAAATTTGTCTCATATATATATATATATATATATATATATATATATATATATATATATATATATATACATTTTAATGTAAAACGTTTTAATAATTTGGAATGATCCAAGTATGAAATACTCATAATATTCAAAAGTCACTTTGTATATCTCATCCATATGGATTCAGTTTTCTTTAAATTCCTTGACTATAAATACAGAAATTATTATTATTTTCTAAAAACTGGTTTTATATAGAGTTTATCTATAGCAAGTAAGCAGAAAGTATATCTGAACGTTATTTATTTATTTTTGTCAAAATTCCTATTCGTCTGAAGACCTGACATGGTATACAATCAAAATGTTTGCTAAAAGAAAGTGTTTTAGTCAATATTAAATCTGTATCTTTATATTCACTAACTTCATTCAATCTGATAGAGGCTATATATATGTAGGCCCTATTAAACTGGGCTTTCTAAAATACATGACCTTGGATTTATTTATCCTTTTTCAATCGAAGATGCTATACCTGTGATATAATTATTAAGCATAGTGAATTCATTGTCATTTCTCAAGTAGTAATCAATTTTGTTATCATCAGCTTATTATTAATCTAACAATATCTGATTTGGGGATGGTATAAATACCACATTAAATAGTGCAGGTCCAAAATCTGAGCCTTGAAGTACTCTTTGAATTACTGGTAAATATTGTGATCTTTTCCCATTGGTTACTATGGCTTGCTTTTGTCATTTTTAACCAAAACATGTTCCATTTGATATATATGGATTAATGTCTGTTTTATAAAGGGCAGTATGTCAAATGCCTTTACCAAATCAAAATAAATAACCCCAGTAGATAAACTTAAATCTATTGTCATAGTCATCTAATTAACAGCCACGCTGATGAATGTCTAGAAAATCGTTTAGGGTAGTGTTGACAATTAAGTTCAAAACATATTCGTCAAAGCATGTCCCAAACACTGATTTAAAACTAATTGGTCTAAAACTCCTAATATCCCTCTTGCTCCCCTTTTATAGATTGAAGTTACCTGAGATATTTTCGATTTGCTTGATACTATAACATAATGTAACAATTTATTTAAAATATTCTTTAACAGAGGTACCAAACTGTCTTTTAAATTATGAGTTAGTATAGGTGATATAATATCTTAGGTTCATAGGTTCATAGGTTGGTAGTAGGCTATCAGCCCTAGGGCCTATACAAGCCTAGCCATAACAATTCCCCAGCTATTTCTTCCCACACTAGACTATTTCTTCCCACACTATTTACTTCCCTGGACCCCTGTCTAGCAGGGCGACTGATGTGATCCCTGGGGTGAATTTCCTTTCTCCCATCCAATCATCAAGGTTCCTTTTGAAGAGAGCCAAAGAGGTGCTCTGCTTGACATGTATGGGCAGTCTATTCCAGAGTCTGGGGAGGCTCTGAGTCAGGAACCTATCCCTCCAGCATATTTTGTTTATTGTGATGACAAGGTTTAGATCCCTGGAGTGTGTGGCTCTTAGGGATTGGGATTTCTTTAAGTGTAGCATGTCAGCTTTGGGTTTGACATGGCCTTGTATGTTAAGCAGAGATCGCCTCGGAGTAGACAATATGTGACAGAATATAGCTGGAGTTTTTTAAGGCAGCCAGCATAGGGCATTTGCTTTAGGCCTGTGATTCTTTTAGTGAGGTATTTCTGCGGCCTTTCCAGTTGTGGCAGATGTCTTGAGAGGTACATACCAAATGGGGTGTTGTATTCTCTAATGGGTCTAATGAGGAATGAGTACAGTGTGACAATGACCTCCTTTTTTCTGGATGAAAAGCCCTTAGAAATGAGGTGTGCCACATAGAAGTATTTCCTGACTGTTGTGGCAATGTGGTTATTGAAGGTGACACCATTGTCCACCTGTGTCCCTAAGTTTCTTATCACACTTTCAATGTTTAGTGTACTGCCAACTATGTGGTAATTCATGGGTACATGTTTCTTCCCAAAGGGAATAACTATAACTTTCTTGGCATTGAGCTTGAGCCCATGGCTCTGCCACCAAGCGTCTGTTTCTGTAAGGCCCTTTTGTAGGGTATCAACATCATTTGGGGATTGAATAATGGCTCCCAGTTTGCAACCATCTGCGAACTTTGTTAGCCAGAGTCCCTTAGTGTTGGCCTGTACTTCAGAGAAGTATATGCCAAACAAGAGAGGTCCCAGGACTGAACCCTGAGGTACTCCACTTGTCTGGAGCTGGATTTGGAGTCAGCTACTTTTACAGTGTAGGTTCTGTCAGTAAGCCAGTTGGCAACCCATCAAGTGACATAGGGATTAATGCCCAGCTTAGTAAGTTTATCTATGATTCCAGAGTGGGGGATGGTGTCAAAGGCCTTGGCGAGGTCCAGATAGGCTGTGTGGACTGCCTTACCCTCGTCCACGGCTCTAGATACTGATTCAAAGAAGTCAATCAGGTTCAGGAGACAAGATCGGCCCTTCACGAACCCAAACTGGGTGGGGTCCAGTGTTTTAAGGTTGCCAATGTCTTTGTTTATAAGTTCCATGATAATACATTCCATGGCCTTGCAGATCAGGCTTGTCAGACTGATGGGGTGGTAGTTCCCAGGATACAAGGTGGATCCCCCCCTTGTGGAGTGGGATAATTGTAGCTGTTTGCCACTCAGTGGGCATGAAGCCTGAGGTGAGGGTATGATTAAACATGACACTTAGGTGAGGTGCCAGTTCATTTTGTAGTTCATGTAGTACACAGCCTGGGATGTCATCTGGTCCCACATAGATGCTGTATTCTTAGCTTTAGAGAGTGCGTTTTTTTACCTGTGTGGCCGTTATTACCGGAATTTGACAATCTTCTGGTATTGAGATGGGCCATTTAGGGTGTGAGAGTGGGGTGAAGTTGGCACTGAATCGATCTGCCAGGATATTGGCAATATCCTTGGGATCAGTATATTTAATGCCATTCTGTTGTAGCTCAGAGCAGATTTGAGCATTGACATTTAGATTCTTGGCATAGTTATCGAATGCCTTGTGGTTGCCTTTGGAATCTTTGGCAATTTTATTTTCGTAACTAGCTTTGGAGGATTTTATGAGGGATCTCAGCTTCTTACTGAGGCTGGTAAGGGAGTTGTTTTGCATCCTGGGATTTTCCTCTTTTCTGCAACAGTTTCTTCCTTTTGTTGTAAAATTTGTTTATGGCAGGGGACCACCAGATTGGCTTCCTTTTTTTGGAGGAGAGCATCTAGGTTCTATTTGGGATGGCACAATTCATGCATGAGTGGATGTGCTTGTACAGTGCCTTAGTGTAGGACTCAGCAGTCCAACATTCAGTTCCCGTCTGCATGGGTGTCATGAAGTTTATAACTTCTGACTTGAGTAGCATGAAGTTGGCTTTGGAAAAGTTTTTTATGGAGGTTTCTTTACTGGGGGGTGGGAGTGGGATGTGGATGTTAAGGGTGATTAGCTTATGGTCTGATCTGACCAATGAAGGGGTAACCATAGGTGTGGAGCATCGATTTCCCATGTTGGTAATGACCAGGTCTAGGATATTGGAGCCCCTGGTGGGACTACGGATTAGTTGATCCAGGGTTTTGGAATTTATGAATTCCAAGAACCATTGGGCAAAGATGTTGGTACATGAGTAGTTTTCCAAGTTAGAGGCAGGGTAGTTGAAATCACCCAGTATTAGGGTGTTTGGTTGTATATTAATATTTTCCAGTATGTTTAGAAAGGTGTAGTGAGAATCTTGAGGCATGGTGGGGGATCTGTAGCAATCTACAACTTGGATTGCAGTCTTACCTAGTGTTAGTTGCATCTGGAGAATTTCAGACGCATTGTGTTGGGCAACTAACCTGGTGGTGTGAATATCCTTGGTGAACATGGACACTCCTCCACCTTTAGTGTTTTGATCCTGGTTTGGTGGCCAAAAAGTGTAGTAAGAGTTGTAGCCTGGTATTGCAGGGGTGCTCTCTGGAACCTTGAACCAGGTCTCAGTTACTGCACAGATATTGATGTTCTCCATTTTTAGGAGTGCCTCAAGAGAGTGCATTTTGAGGTTTGGACCTCTAGGATTGAGTAGCATTACCTTCAGATTTTGCATGCTTGTACCTATTACGGTGGTGGTTTTGTCCTTTGAACTTTGCCTAAAAAAGGCACTATAGGGGTGGCAAGAGCCTTTGCCAGTAACCTGAATCCCAGGGGTGACAGGTGCAGACCATCTCTGGCAAAGCATCGTGGTCTGTCGATCATGTCGTCCCACCCAGACAGATACTGGATCCCCTTTGAATGACACCAGAAGCTTAGCCAATTGTTGAAGTCTGGGCATACATAATACTTTTCTTAATATAGCATATAGTACTTTTAATCCCCTCTGCTGTTATGTAGGGAAAGCAGTCCTCAAGATCAATATCCTTTATTAGATCATCTTTATTACTGTTCTCTGCTGAAGTGAAAATTTTGCTAACTTTATTTGAAATCCTTTCCCAATCTATTTTCAGAATATTGTGAATTGAAATAGCATGCGCATTGTTCTTTGTTTCAGTTATGTTACTTATATGCTTATAATAATTCCCCTTGTTAATTACATTGTGTGCTAGTTTTTCTTCATGCTTTACTATCTTCTCACAAATTTTAACCTTAAAAGTTTTACTTATAACATTTAATTTTCTTTGATTTGAATTGTTAGGTTCATAGGTCAGTACTAGCTAGCTGCTCATGTGGACTATTTTAGGCATAGCCATTTTCCCTTTTGGTGTGTCAATTAACCTATACAATTTGGTGTTAGATTGGCCTTACCCATCTCATGGTCAATAACTATATATAACCCCTAGCAATAATAACTGGGATCATGCCATAGATAATTTTAAGGGGCCCATGCATGAGACAAAGCATTTAGGAGATGCATCTGTCCATTAATAGTACAGGGAGGATCCTGGGGTAAATTTTCTGTTTCCAATCCATAAATCCAAATCTCACTTGAATATGGACAAGGATGAATATTTTTTTTTATGTGAATGGATAGTTTGTTGCAGAGCAGCGGTATGACATATGCCTGTCCCTATAAGCCATTTCATTGATGTTGTAGAAGAGGTTTAAATCTCTAGACCCAAGTATCTCTGATGCCATTTGACTTACTAACATGCAGTAAATCCATCAGTATTGGGTTGGAGGATGCCTTGTATGCCAGACACAGGACACCTCTTAGCAATATATATGATACCTAGTATAGTAACAAGGCTTTGAGTCAGTCCAGGTAAGATATATTGCAAAAATAAAACCAGCATCTTCCACAGCAAGGCAGTCCTTTATTAAAAATTCACAAAGTAAAATCAATGGTAAAAGCACCTCAGACTAAAAGCTTTCGCCTGTTCTTATTCAGGCATCATCAGAGTCATGCAGGTACTAACATTATTCACTTTTAAATAGGAAGTTTGTGCTGACATCATATCATGGGTGTAATGCTGGTTAACAAAGTAAACTAAAATGCAAATATTAAAATGCATATATAAAAACTGCATTGTAAAGAAGCTGAGATAGTGCATATTTTTACCCCTGCTATAAACAATTCTGGGTTCTGAACCTAATTTACTTTTAAACTCAGCATCAAATAAACCACTCCAGATTTTTTCATACTCCGTTTCAACTCAGAACCATCTTGATTAAATGGTACTATCATGATATCATTCTTTAAAGTGTCAACTGGATTTGCATTTGCATTACTTTGCCCTCCCTTCAGGATCAGAATAAACCTACTGGTGCAGTTTCTGATTATCTCCTTCCTGATTGCCAACAAGAATCTGATGGGATAACCCCTATCCTTGAACATCCCTATTAATATAAAAAGCTCTTCACCAAAGTTCGTATTGTCGCTGACTAATCTGGATAATCTAACCATCTGGCCCTTAACTACACTTCCTTGTTGATGTTCAGGATGGCAACTATCGTAGTGTAGCAGCGCGTTGGCATATGTCTTTTTTCTGAATATGTTGGGAGACAGTTCCCCAGTAATGATGTCTTTGGTTAACAAGATGTCTAAATATTCAATTTCATTAGCATTAATTCTATAAGTAAATTTCAAGAACTGGTTAATGCTGTTAATATATTCCAGAAATTCCAGCACATCAGCCTGTGTCCCACTCCAAACCATCAGTATGTCATCCAGAAAACTATAATAGGCACGAATTCTGATATAAATGGGAATGAGAAAATATTCCTCTTTCCCCATTCAGCCAGGAATAAATTTGGAAAGGCTGGAGCACATTTTGCTTCCATGACTATCCCGGATTTTTGGCAAAAATATTCCCCCTCAAATACTAAGAAGCTGTTCTTAAGCACTACTTCTAGTAAATCTGATAGTAAATTGACTCTAGTTTGATTAAAATGCCCACTTTGTATTAAGCCTTCTACAAAATATTCCAAACCAATATCATGGGGGATCACTGTGAATAAGTTCACAACATCAATGGCCACAAGTAAATCTTCTTTGTCTATCCATGTCCTGAGTCTGGGCATCAAATAACAAAATATCAGTTTTTGAGTATGCCCTGTTTATCTCATTCAAAGAAATTCTTTCATAATTGTCCTCACATAGTCTCAAATAAGGAAAGGCGAGGACAAGCCCTATTTCTCACAACGAAATGATACAGCTAAGTATGCTGAAAGTAGATCTGTGAAAATGCCCATAGTTATTACCTATACAACAGAGGTGAATAAGATTAGGGAAGTGGTCAGAAGTGACTGGCAAATTTTACACACTGATGAGAAGGTAAAAGAGCTGGTAGGCCAGCAACCTGTTTTTGTGTATAAAAATAAGAAGAATCTTAAACAGCGTTTATGTATCATAATCTAGGGGAAAGGCAATGGGGTACAAGTAAATGTCAGGAGTGTGCATATTGTGACTATATTAAGCATCCAGAGACAGGCCATTTATGGAAACATAGGGTTTCACCAGACTGCAACACACAGAATGTTATTTATGCAGCACACTGTGTTTCATGTTTCAAATTTCATATAGGCAAAACCAACCGGAAACTGAAAGAGAGAGTGAGGGATCATTTGTATTGCACGAGAAGAGGGGAATAATTGTAGTCCTTTAACAAAACGCACACTAACAAATGGCAGCACATATACATTTGTATTCCAAGTTTTACAAGTTGTGAATGTCAGCATGTTAGTAAATATGACTGAAAATGCAGAATTGCAGTGGATTTTAAGGTTAGGAGCACACAGGGGAATGGGCCTGCATGACCATGTACCCCTAAAACTAGAATTAAAAGCAAAGAAAAGTAGATAAAAGTACTGCACTGCATCTTGGTATTTTTACTGTTATTTTTTATGTGCAGTTTTTAGACACTGTTGCTTTAAAAGAAGATGCCATGTGGATCAATTAGGATTCTGCATTGTTGTGTTAATTGATACTGAAATCTAGTGTAAAAGAAGTTCATTTGCTTTACTTTTTTGTCTGATGAAGCGGTGGTGAACACTATGAAAGCGCTAACTTTTAATAAAACTTGTGAATTTTGCAAATGTTGAGCCTTGCCTTTCTGCCTGTTACCAGTTCTGGATTTGCTTGATAGTCTCAAATGTGTCGATTTTAAAAAGTTAATTTTCTTTATTATTGACAGAGTACTAATCAATAATAGAGGGAGAGACCCAGATTTGGATTTACAAGTTAAGGAAACAGAATGGCAAATGAGATTAAATGCTAAAGCTAGACCAGGCATAAATTATACCATTTCTGTGACCAGTATTCTGAAAAGGAAAGCTAAATGCATCTAGAATTTGATATATATATATATATATATATATATATATATATATATATATATATATATATATATATATATACATACATATATATATATATATAAAGTTGTGCACAAGCAATGCAATGTCTTGTTATTAATTGTTTTAGTAAAACAGGTTTTAAAACAAGTTTAATTATTAATTGTTTTTGTAATATAGGTTTTAAAACAAGTTTAATTATTAAAATTTTGATATATGTTTATATTTTGGATGTTTTATACAAATATGTATAAGTGTTCCAACATTACAGAGATTATAATAAGTTATTTATTTATTTGCTGCTCGTGGACAGGTGTGGGGCTTGAAACATGAATGGGAATCTAGCCATTACACTGTCTTGGCTTCTTTATAATGCAGTTTTTATATATGCATTTTAATATTTGCATTTTAGTTTACTTTGCTAAGCAGCATTACACACAGGATATGATGTCAGCTTAAACTTCCTATTTAAATGTGGATAATGTTAGTACCTGCATGGCTCTGATGACGCCTATATAAGAACAGGTGAAAGCACTTGGTCTGAGGTGCTTTTAGCATTTATTTTACTTTGTGGAGTTAGCCTAGTACCAACCTATAAACCTATAATAAAGGACTGCCTTGCTGTGGAACATGTGGGTTTGATTTTGCTGTTTGGGATTGCCTCATCATTTTTGTGATTAGAGGGTGCATTCCATGTAGGATATACTGTTTACGTCTTGTGTCCTTTTATTAAGGTATATCTGTGGGCATCTCAACTGTTGCATGTACCTGGACAAATACATGTGAGAGGGGGAATTTTACTCAATGACTAGCGTAAAGAGGGCCGAGTGAAGAGAGACAATGACATACTTAGATCAAGAAACAATCTCTTCATTTATAATGTGTACAATATAGAAGAGATTTCTTATGACAAAGGACACATGTTGGATGAATGTTAGGTCACTGTTCACATAAGTTTCCAAATTCCAAACAACTGGATCAACTCTGAGAGGCATATTATCAATGTAGTAGTTCCCTGGGAATGATGACTTTCCAAAGGATACAATAATGCATTTTTTGGCATTCAGTTTCTGTCCATTAGTTATTTATTTGGGACAAACCTTCCCATAGAATGGCTAAAGTTATTTCTGGAGTTAATAAATGCTTAACTTGCAGTCATCCATAAAGTCTGTTAGTCAAGACCTTTGGTATTGGCTTTTACTTCAGAGAAGAAGCTCCTGGAGGACTTTATTGTTGACTGGTCACTTTGCGGAGGCAACATAACTTGTTTTTGTTTCCTGCATCCTATTTGTGGGCCAATTGGCAATCCATAGGATGACACAGGGGTTACTTCCCAGTTTCTTTATCTTTTTTGCTATGTCTGAGCCATAGGATGACATAGGGGTTACTTCCCAGTTTCTTTATCTTTTTTGCTATGTCTGAGCCATAGGATGACACAGGGGTTACTTCCCAGTTTCTTTATATTTTTGTTATGTCTGAGCCATAGGATGACACAGGGGTTACTTCCCAGTTTTGTTATCTTTTTTGCTATGTCTGAGCCATAGGATGACACAGGGGTTACTTCCCAGTTTCTTTATCTTTTTTGCTATGTCTGAGCCATAGGATGACATAGGGGTTACTTCCCAGTTTCTTTATCTTTTTTGCCATGTCTGAGCCATAGGATGACACAGGGGTTACTTCCCAGTTTCGTTATATCTTTTTTGCCATGTCTGAGCCATAGGATGACACAGGGGTTACTTCCCAGTTTCGTTATATCTTTTTTGCCATGTCTGAGCCATAGAATGACATAGGGGTTACTTCCCAGTTTCGTTATATCTTTTTTGCTATGTCTGAGCCATAGGATGACATAGGGGTTACTTCCCAGTTTCGTTATATCTTTTTTGCCATGTCTGAGCCAGAGGATGACACAGGGGTTACTTCCCAGTTTCTTTATCTTTTTGGCCAGGTCTGAGCCATAGGATGACACAGGGGTTACTTCCCAGTTTCGTTATATCTTTTTTGCTATGTCTGAGCCATAGGATGACATAGGGGTTACTTCCCAGTTTCGTTATATCTTTTTTTGCTATGTCTGAGCCACAGGATGACATAGGGGTTACTTCCCAGTTTCGTTATATCTTTTTTGGTATGGCTGAGCCATAGGATGACACAGGGGTTACTTCCCAGTTTCTTTATCTTTTTTGCCATGTCTGAGCCATAGGATGACATAGGGGTTACTTCCCAGTTTCGTTATATCTTTTTTACCATGTCTGAACCATAGGATGACACAGGGGTTACTTCCCAGTTTCGTTATATCTTTTTTGCCATGTCTGAGCCATAGGATGACATAGGGGTTACTTCCCAGATTCGTTATATCTTTTTTGCCATGTCTGAACCATAGGATGACACAGGGGTTACTTCCCAGTTTCTTTATCTTTTTGGCCATGTCTGAGCCATAGGATGACACAGGGATTACTTCCCAGTTTCTTTATCTTTTTTGCTATGTCTGAGCCATAGGATGACACAGGGGTTACTTCCCAGTTTCGTTATATCTTTTTTGCTATGTCTGAGCCATAGGATGACATAGGGGTTACTTCCCAGTTTCGTTATATCTTTTTTGCTATGTCTGAGCCATAGGATGACATAGGGGTTACTTCCCAGTTTCTTTATCTTTTTGCTATGTCTGAGCCATAGGATGACACAGGCATTACTTCCCAGTTTCTTTATATTTTTGTTATGTCTGACCCATAGGATGACACAGGGATTACTTCCCAGTTTCTTTATCTTTTTTGCCATGTCTGAGCCATAGGATGACATAGGGGTTACTTCCCAATTTCGTTATATCTTTTTTGCCATGTCTGAGCCATAGGATGACACAGGGGTTACTTCCCAGTTTCTTTATCTTTTTTGCTATGTCTGAGCCATAGGATGACACAGGGGTTACTTCCCAGTTTCTTTATCTTTTTGCTATGTCTGAGCCATAGGATGACACAGGGGTTACTTCCCAGTTTCGTTATATCTTTTTTGCCATGTCTGACCCATAGGATGACACAGGGGTTACTTCCCAGTTTCTTTATCTTTTTTGCTATGTCTGAGCCATAGGATGACACAGGGGTTACTTCCCAGTTTCTTTATCTTTTTTGCTATGTCTGAGCCATAGGATGACACAGGGGTTACTTCCCAGTTTCGTTATATCTTTTTTGCTATGTCTGAGCCATAGGATGACACAGGGGTTACTTCCCAGTTTCGTTATATCTTTTTTGCCATGTCTGAGCCATAGGATGACACAGGGGTTACTTCCCAGTTTCGTTATATCTTTTTTGCCATGTCTGAGCCATAGGATGACACAGGGGTTACTTCCCAGTTTTGTTATATCTTTTTTGCCATGTCTGAGCCATAGGATGACACAGGGGTTACTTCCCAGTTTCGTTATATCTTTTTTGCTATGTCTGAGCCATAGGATGACACTACTTCCCAGTTTAGTTATATCTTTTTTGCTATGTCTGAGCCATAGGATGACACAGGGGTTACTTCCCAGTTCATTATATCTTTTTTGCTATGTCTGAGCCATAGGATGACACAGGGGTTACTTCCCAGTTTCGTTATATCTTTCTTGCCATGTCTGAGCCATAGGATGACATAGGGGTTACTTCCCAGTTTCATTATATCTTTTTTGCTATGTCTGAGCCATAGGATGACACAGGGGTTACTTCCCAGTTTCTTTATCTTTTTTGCCATGTCTGAGCCATAGGATGACACAGGGGTTACTTCCCAGTTTCGTTATATCTTTTTTGCCATGTCTGAGCCATAGGATGACACAGGGGTTACTTCCCAGTTTCGTTATATCTTTTTTGCTAAGTCTGAGCCATAGGATGACACAGGGGTTGTTGCCCAGTTTTGTTATATCTTTTTTGCTATGTCTGAGCCATAGGATGACACGGGGTTACTTCCCAGTTTCATTATATCTTTTTTGCCATGTCTGAGCCATAGGATGACATAGGGGTTACTTCCCAGTTTCTTTATCTTTTTTGCCATGTCTGAGCCATAGGATGACATAGGGGTTACTTCCCAGTTTCGTTATATCTTTTTTGCCATGTCTGAGCCATAGGATGACATAGGGGTTACTTCCCAGATTTGTTATCTTTTTTGCTATGTCTGAGCCATAGGATGACACAGGGGTTACTTCCCAGTTTCTTTATCTTTTTTGCCGTGTCTGAGCCACAGGATGACATAGGGGTTACTTCCCAGATTTGTTATCTTTTTTGCCATGTCTGAGTCATAGGATGACACAGGGGTGACTTCCCAGTTTTGTTATATCTTTTTTGCCATGTCTGAGCCATAGGATGACACAGGGGTTACTTCCCAGTTTCGATACATCTTTTTTGCCATGTCTGAGCCATAGGATGACATAGGGGTTATTTCCCAGTTTCGTTATATCTTTTTTGCCATGTCTGAGCCATAGGATGACACAGGGGTTACTTCCCAGTTTCATTATATGTTTTTTGCTATGTCTGAGCCATAGGATGACACAGGGGTTACTTCCCAGTTTCGTTATATCTTTTTTGCCATGTCTGAGCCATAGGATGACACAGGGGTTACTTCCCAGTTTCGTTATATCTTTTTTGCTATGTCTGAGCCATAGGATGATACAGGGGTTACTTCCCAGTTTCGTTATATCTTTTTTGCTATGTCTGAGCCATAGGATGACACAGGGGTTACTTCTCAGTTTCGTTATATCTTTCTTGCCATGTCTGAGCCATAGGATGACATAGGGGTTACTTCCCAGTTTCTTTATCTTTTTTGCCATGTCTGAGCCATAGGATGACACAGGGGTTACTTCCCAGTTTCGTTATATCTTTTTTGCTATGTCTGAGCCATAGGATGACATAGGGGTTACTTCCCAGTTTCGTTATATCTTTTTTGCCATGTCTGAGCCATAGGATGACACAGGGGTTACTTCCCAGTTTCTTTATCTTTTTTGCTACGTCTGAGCCATAGGATGACACAGGGGTTACTTCCCAGTTTCGTTATATCTTTTTTGCCATGTCTGAGCCATAGGATGACACAGGGGTTACTTCCCAGTTTTGTTATATCTTTTTTGCCATGTCTGAGCCATAGGATGACACAGGGGTTACTTCCCAGTTTCTTTATCTTTTTTGCTATGTCTGAGCCATAGGATGACACAGTGGTTACTTCCCAGTTTCATTATATCTTTTTTGCCATGTCTGAGCCATAGGATGACATAGGGTTTACTTCCCAGTTTCTTTATCTTTTTTGCCATGTCTGAGCCATAGGATGACATAGGGGTTACTACCCAGTTTCGTTATATCTTTTTTGCCATGTCTGAGCCATAGGATGACATAGGGGTTACTTCCCAGTTTCGTTATATCTTTTTTGCTATGTCTGAGCCATAGGATGACATAGGGGTTACTTCCCAGTTTCGTTATATCTTTTTTGCCATGTCTGAGCCATAGGATGACATAGGGGTTACTTCCCAGTTTCGTTATATCTTTTTTGCTATGTCTGAGCCATAGCATGACATAGGGGTTACTTCCCAGTTTCTATATCTTTTTTGCCATATCTGAGCCATAGGATGACACAGGGGTTACTTCCCAGTTTCGTTATATCTTTTTTGCTATGTCTGAGCCATAGGATGACACAGGGGTTACTTCCCAGTTTCTTTATCTTTTTTGCCATGTCTGAGCCATAGGATGACATAGGGGTTACTTCCCAGTTTCGTTATATCTTTTTTGCCATGTCTGAGCCATAGGATGACACAGAGGTTACTTCCCAGTTTTGTTATATCTTTTTTGCTATGTCTGAGCCATAGGATGACACAGGGGTTACTTCCCAGTTTAGTTATATCTTTTTTGCCATGTCTGAGCCATAGGATGACACAGGGGTTACTTCCCAGTTTCGTTATATCTTTTTTGCCATGTCTGAACCATAGGATGACATAGGGGTTACTTCCCAGTTTCGTTATATCTTTTTTGCCATGTCTGAGCCATAGGATGACACAGGGGTTACTTCCCAGTTTCGTTATATCTTTTTTGCTATGTCTGAGCCATAGGATGACATAGGGGTTACTTCCCAGTTTCGTTATATCTTTTTTTGCTATGTCTGAGCCATAGGATGACACAGGGGTTACTTCCCAGTTTCATTATATCTTTTTTGCCATGTCTGAGCCATAGGATGACATAGGGGTTACGTCCCAGTTTCTTTATGTTTTTTGCCATGTCTGAGCCATAGGATGACACAGGGGTTACTTCCCAGTTTCGTTATATCTTTTTTGCCATGTCTTAGCCATAGGATGACATAGGGATTATTTCCCAGTTTCGTTATATCTTTTTTGCCATGTCTGAGCCATAGGATGACACAGGGGTTACTTCCCAGTTTCTTTATCTTTTTTGCTATGTCTGAGCCATAGGATGACACAGGGGTTACTTCCCAGTTCCGTTATATCTTTCTTGCCATGTCTGAGCCATAGGATGACACAGGGGTTACTTCCCAGTTTCTTTATATCTTTTTTGCTATGTCTGAGCCATAGGATGACACAGGGGTTACTTCCCAGTTTCGTTATATCTTTCTTGCCATGTCTGAGCCATAGGATGACACAGGGGTTACTTCCCAGTTTCGTTATATCTTTTTTGCCATGTCTGAGCCATAGGATGACACAGGGGTTACTTCCCAGTTTCGTTATATCTTTTTTGCTATGTCTGAGCCATAAGATGACATAAGGGGTTACTTCCCAGTTTCGTTATATCTTTTTTGCTATGTCTGAGCCATAGGATGACATAGGGGTTACTTCCCAGTTTCTTTATCTTTTTTGCTATGTCTGAGCCATAGGATGACACAGGGGTTACTTCCCAGTTTCGTTATATCTTTTTTGCCATGTCTGAGCCATAGGATGACATAGGGGTTACTTCCCAGTTTCGTTATATCTTTTTTGCCATGTCTGAGTCATAGGATGACACAGGGGTTACTTCCCAGTTTCGTTATATCTTTTTTGCTATGTCTGAGCCATAGGATGACACAGGGGTTACTTCCCAGTTTCGTTATATCTTTTTTGCCATGTCTGAGCCATAGGATGACATAGGGGTTACTTCCCAGTTTCGTTATATCTTTTTTGCTATGTCTGAGCCATAGGATGACACAGGGGTTACTTCCCAGTTTCGTTATATCTTTTTTGCCATGTCTGAGCCATAGGATGACACAGGGGTTACTTCCCAGTTTCGTTATATCTTTTTTGCCATGTCTGAGCCATAGGATGACATAGGGGTTACTTCCCAGTTTCTTTATCTTTTTTGCCATGTCTGAGCCATAGGATGACATAGGGGTTACTACCCAGTTTCGTTATATCTTTTTTGCCATGTCTGAGACATATGATGACATAGGGGTTACTTCCCAGTTTCGTTATATCTTTTTTGCCATGTCTGAGCCATAGGATGACACAGGGGTTACTTCCCAGTTTCGTTATATCTTTTTTGCTATGCCTGAGCCATAGGATGACATAGGGGTTATTTCCCAGTTTCGTTATATCTTTTTTGCTATGTCTGAGCCATAGCATGACATAGGGGTTACTTCCCACTTTCTTTATCTTTTTTGCCATGTCTGAGCCATAGGATGACACAGGGGTTACTTCCCAGTTTCGTTATATCTTTTTTGCTATGTCTGAGCCATAGGATGACACAGGGGTTACTTCCCAGTTTCTTTATATTTTTGTTATGTCTGAGCCATAGGATGACATAGGGGTTACTTCCTAGTTTCGTTATATCTTTTTTGCCATGTCTGAGCCATAGGAAGACACAGGGGTTACTTCCCAGTTTCGTTATATCTTTTTTGCCATGTCTGAGCCATAGGATGACACAGGGGTTACTTCCCAGTTTCGTTATATCTTTTTTGCCATGTCTGAGCCATAGGATGACACAGGGGTTACTTCCCAGTTTCTTTATCTTTTTTGCTATGTCTGAGCCATAGGATGACATAGGGGTTACTTCCCAGTTTCGTTATATCTTTTTTGCTATGTCTGAGCCATAGGATGACATAGGGGTTACTTCCCAGTTTCGTTATATCTTTTTTGCCCTGTCTGAGCCATAGGATGACACAGGGGTTACTTCCCAGTTTCGTTATATCTTTTTTGATATGTCTGAGCCATAGGATGACACAGGGGTTACTTCCCAGTTTAGTTATATCTTTTTTGCTATGTCTGAGCCATAGGATGACACAGGGGTTACTTCCCAGTTTTGTTATATCTTTTTTGCCATGTCTGAGCCATAGGATGACACAGGGGTTACTTCCCAGTTTCTTTATCTTTTTTGCCATGTCTGAGCCATAGGATGACACAGGGGTTACTTCCCAGTTTCTTTATCTTTTTTGCTATGTCTGAGCCATAGGATGACACAGGGGTTACTTCCCAGTTTCGTTATATCTTTTTTGCTATGTCTGAGCCATAGGATGACACAGGGGTTACTTCCCAGTTTCGTTATATCTTTTTTGCCATGTCTGAGCCATAGGATGACACAGGGGTTACTTCCCAGTTTCTTTATCTTTTTTGCTATGTCTGAGCCATAGGATGACACAGGGGTTACTTCCCAGTTTCGTTATATCTTTTTTGCCATGTCTGAGCCATAGGATGACACAGGGGTTACTTCCCCAGTTTCGTTATATCTTTTTTGCCATGTCTGAGCCATGGGACGACACAGGGGTTACTTCCCAGTCTTGTTATATCTTTTTTGCTCTGTCTGAGCCATAGGATGACATAGGGGTTACTTCCCAGTTTCATTATATCTTTTTTGCTATGTCTGAGCCATAGGATGACATAGGGGTTACTTCCCAGTTTCGTTATATCTTTTTTGCCATGTCTGAGCCATAGGATGACACAGGGGTTACTTCCCAGTTTCGTTATATCTTTTTTGCTATGTCTGAGCCATAGGATGACACAGGGGTTACTTCCCAGTTTCGTTATATCTTTTTGCTATGTCTGAGCCATAGGATGACATAGGGGTTACTTCCCAGGTTCGTTATATCTTTTTTGCTATGTCTGAGCCATAGGATGACACAGGGGTTACTTCCCAGTTTCTTTATCTTTTTTGCCATGTCTGAGCCATAGGACGACACAGGGGTTACTTCCCAGTCTTGTTATATCTTTTTTGCTCTGTCTGAGCCATAGGATGACACAGGGGTTACTTCCCAGTTTCGTTACATCTTTTTTGTCATGTCTGAGCCATAGGATGACACAGGGATTACTTCCCAGTTTCTTTATCTTTTTGCTATGTCTGAGCCATAGGATGACACAGGGATTACTTCCCAGTTTCTTTATATTTTTGTTATGTCTGAGCCATAGGATGACATAGGGGTTACTTCCCAGTTTTGTTATCTTTTTTGCTATGTCTGAGCCATAGGATGACACAGGGGTTACTTCCCAGTTTCTTTATATTTTTGTTATGTCTGAGCCATAGGATGACATAGGGGTTACTTCCCAGTTTTGTTATCTTTTTTGCTATGTCTGAGCCATAGGATGACATAGGGGTTACTTCCCAGTTTCTTTATCTTTTTTGCTATGTCTGAGCCATAGGATGACATAGGGGTTACTTCCCAGTTTCTTTATCTTTTTTGCTATGTCTGAGCCATAGGATGACATAGGGGTTACTTCCCAGTTTCTTTATCTTTTTTGCCATGTCTGAGCCATAGGATGACACAGGGGTTACTTCCCAGTTTCTTTATCTTTTTTGCTATGTCTGAGCCATAGGATGACACAGGGGTTACTTCCCAGTTTCTTTATCTTTCTTGCTATGTCTGAGCCATAGGATGACACAGGGGTTACTTCCCAGTTTCTTTATCTTTTTTGTTATGTCTGAGCCATAGGATGACACAGGGATTACTTCCCAGTTTCTTTATCTTTTTTGCTATGTCTGAGCCATAGGATGACACAGGGGTTACTTCCCAGTTTTGTTTTCTTTTTTGCTATGTCTGAGCCATAGGATGACACAGGGGTTACTTCCCAGTTTCTTTATCTTTTTTGTTATGTCTGAGCCATAGGATGACACAGGGGTTACTTCCCAGTTTCATTATCTTTTTTCCTATGTCTGAGTGTGGAATTGTGTCTAAAGCTTTAGTCAAGTCAAGGTATATGGTATGTACGATTTTGTCTTCACCCATTGCTTTGGCGACCTTTTCAAAAAAGTCCAGCACTTTGAAGAGGGTCTATATCACTTTGTCAAAGGTTCATTACTACAAACTGAAATTCATTGAACCAAATACAGCAAGCATTCACTGAACAACTTACCCATGGATAGGAACAAGTTGACCATCACTGGAAATTTTCCTTTTTCCCCAATGTCGTTACAGCCCCGCACCTGGGTGTGTTTTAAATACTGTGGTCTGTGTGACATTTGGAATCCTGGGCAACGCGTTCTTTTCCCTGGGAAAGTCATTCGTTGTAGTGAACATTTGCTGAAGTGAACATTTGCTGTATTTGGTTTGATAATCAAAGATTCACAGTAATGAACCTTCAACAAAGTGATATAGAGCTGGTTGAAGAAGTATGACCTGCCCTTGATGAATCCAAACTGAAATTCGTCCAAGCTTATTGATTAGATCCATATGTCTTTCCATGGCTTTGCACATGAGGCTGGTCAGACTTATAGGTCTGTAATTGCCTGGGTCTGTGAAAGGCCTTCCTTTATTCAGAGGAATGCCTGCAGCTGTTTGCCATTCACTTGGTACAACACATGTATGATTGCTGAGTTTGAACAATCTTGTTTGAGTGACACTAATTCATGTTTCATGCTATTTAAGATGCATCCAGGGATATTGTCAGGACCCATCAATGCAGTATTTTTAACTTTTGATAGTGCTTTTAGGATTTGGTCTTGAATGACAGAGGTGAACCAGTTTCAAGTATATCTTGAAGGACAGATGGAGGGTAGAGAGGGGTAAAATTAGAGCTGAATTTATCAGCCAGTAGGTTGGCTATATCTTCAGTCTCACTGTAGGTAACATTCTTCACAATCAGCTCAGTGAATTGCTGCATTGTGCTTTTGAGAATTTCTTATACATTTTGAAAATCTTCTTTTTCTTGTATAATCTTTTTAAAGAATAATTCCAGCAGAATGGTAATGCATCCTTACTTTGATTTAATTTTACAGAGACTGTAACTTCAACACCATTTTTAAAAAAAGATTTTCAAGTGTGGAATATCCAAAAGAAATATATTCAAAGGAAAGCTCATTCAACAAATTAGTTGATTGGATTATATTGCTTAATTTGGAATAATTTATTTATTTTTATTTTACTATTTGATTAACAGGCACATGGGCTGGTCAATATACCTACTTCAGCCATGACCTGGGTACAGATGTACAGTATCAGTGCATTTGGCAAACAACCCCTTCCCTCACCATATCATAGTATAGGCAATACCACACTACAAAATAAAAATATAGTCAGAGATCTTGGAAGCTGGATTGATAATTCCCACTGCTTTGATCATCATGTACCAACCGTAGTTATAAAGTCCTACTTCTTAGCACAAGTGATACCATAGGATATATTATTTAAATCTGAAGAAGTCAGTGATCCCTTTTACTCAGCACTCGTTAGACCAATCAAGTGCTAAGCCTCCTAGAGAAGTCCCAGAGGTTTCTAACCAAGAAAATTATGGGCATAAAGACCTTGAGATACCAAGTGAGTTTAGAAGCACAATCCCTTTACACGGTATTTTATAGACTCTTGAGGGCAACATGTGCTTCATCTACTGCACCAGAGAGACCCTGTTGGACTTGATCTTGTTTACATACATAGATCCAAAAGATCCATGAACACCAGAACCAGGGACCTAAATCTTTACCAGGAGATAGATAGAATGTGATAGAGAGATAGATTTAATAAGTAGGGCCTTCCCCATATTTGGAATAAACTTCCCCATGAAGATTAAGCCATGCAACACATTATCATCCATCAAATGGAACATGGATGTTTTGATGTTACCCACAAATTTACCCTGAGAGAGACTGATGTAGCCCTTGTTAATGAAGATGATACAGCCTCAGGATGGGTATTGACAAGATATTAGTGATTCCCTTTTAACTCCTGCGACTTCTATGAATCCAGTACAAACACACACACACACACACACACACACACACACACACACACACACACACACACACACACACACACACACACACACACACACACACACCATACTATATGAGTGATAACCATAATCCTATCTGTAAACCTGCCCTACCCCTAATCCTGAAGATACACCTTAACACTTTCTATAATGAATTTGGTTTGAATGGATTGGTAGGATATCATTAGTAGATTGGAAAAGGAAATTGTTTTATTCTTAAACTCTTATTGCTTTGGGGAGTTTTGTGTTGTCAGTGAAATGAATGTTCATCAAGAAACATATTTTTGTCCATCTTTAGTGTATTGAACATTTAACATGTAAAACATTCATGATGTAATTATATGTAAATGTATGTATATATATCTAGACACACACACACACACACACACACACACACACACACACACACACACACACACACACACACACACACACACACACACACACACAAGGCTCATTGGTAAATACTAAGCTATCAGTCTGCAGACTATTATAAGCCTAGCCAATAACCAGAGGTAAGAATGAAACCCTGCACCTAGTATCTGTAAGGTTAAGACCTTAACCATTATGTCACCCATCTCTATTTACTAACACTACAGTGGTGGATTAAATGTATCATGGGCCCCATCTTGTTTTCAGCAGATGGGCTGTCAAAATTACTCTATGTATAGCTTGCAGTATCAGTTCTACTGTTGAGACCCATGTGTTACAACAACCTACCATATATTTCTATCTCTTCATAGAGCGAACAGTAAATACTCATCTATGTTATATCATCAAATGGCCACATTGTCAAACGTATCATCTCATTGACAATGCAGGCGCTTTAACCATTCTGACTAAGATTGTGTTACGGTGGGATTGAGAAATTTGCCTTTTTATCCACAGTAATATAATCTCAGAGTTGGTATATATAAATAGTAGGGGTGTGGGGGTGCAGGCCCCCACAGTGAGTGGGTTGGATGGCCTGCATTGTTGATAAGATGACATGCGGCAATATAACATAGACCTGTAAATACACATATTGATCCTCATTGCAATAAATACTAGAAATTAAAGATGCCAATACAGATACATACTTTACCAGTACTGATGTGGTTCAAACTACAAAGCAAAGCTGAGCATTTTATTAACAATAGCAGTAACAATTATACAAATACAGCTACTACAAAGCTAACACGAAACATGACTGGAAGCATAGACAAAAGATACATGTAAAAATATGTTTCTGTGTTTCTCAATTTTTTCTGAGATATATATATATATATATATATATATATATATATATATATATATATATATATATATATATATATTTAAAATTTGTTTACCTGGAAAGTGTGACTGGATACAGATCCTTTTTCAGCAGAGTCCTGGGGAGGAAAGCTCCATGAGTAACAGTAAATTTTAATGCAGGCATTACAATACTTGATAACGTATAAAGTAAACAAAATGTAATATACATATGTTATCTTAATGTTGATTGCGGCAGAGGCATTAAGCATAGCTTTCAACTGTCACTGATTTTGTAGAACATCTCAAATTTTGCTTCATATATTTGTCCTGTCACTCACTAAATTTTTGATTTGCTGGTACATCATGAAGGTTTACATTCAGTTGGTACATGCCATATATTCAGAGTTTCAGACTTATTATTATTTAGAAAATGCATGTTGATGCAAACCCTGTTGTTCTTCTAATATTTTAAGTGCATTCAAGTAATATTTAAAACTGTTTCTGATTTTAGACCTTGGGTCTCCTTTATTTTTGGATTGATTCTTGAGCAAAGAAGTTAAAACCTATACTGTTCTAAGACAAAGTAACACTTAACCATAACTCTTCACTACCATCATCACCCCCCCTTTCCCATTTTGCACATAGGGTTGGGGTGTTGGGTCAACTATCGCTGTCTCTCTTGATTCAATGCCACTTACCTTCTCTGACAGTTATACTTCTCTCACACACTTCACTCATCTCTTTGCTGGTTGCCCTCATTTCCTCATGCCTTCTTCCTTCCTTCACCACACTGTAATCTGCTTTTCTGCACATGTGCTTGAACCACTGTAATTTGTTCTCTTTGACCTTCTCTGTAACTCAAGCTACTTGGGCTTTTATCTGACATCCTCATTTCTTTGTCTGTCCCATAGTGTGCATCCTACCACTCATCTCAGGTACTTCATATCCATTACTTCTAGCTTCCTCAACTGCTCTGCCTTCATTGTTCAGGTTTTTGTACTATACAGTAGTACTGGTCTTACAAATTACTTTTCAGCTTCTTTAACATTCTAATGTCATACACTATCCCTGACACTCTGTGCCTGTTGGCTGCAATCCCTATGATTCTAATTTGACTTCCTCATTCAGACTTCTCTTTTTCTCAACTGCCTTTCCCAGGTATTTGAAACTATTAAATTGTTCCACTATTTCCCTTCTATCTCAATACTAAACTTCTGATTTTCCCCATTTGCTGCCACTATGACTGTCTTATCTGTACTCATTTTTATTCAGTGTGCCTTCAGTTTTGCATTCCATTCCCACGTCCTTTGTTGGATTTCTTGTTCAGCATCTTGGAGTGTGTGGTCACTGAAGTCCTGAAATCCATTACCAGTGGTGCTCTCAGAGTTGTGAGAGAGATTTTTACAACTTAAAGAAATCCTCATGTTCTTATTATTTCAACTTGGACAAAAAGGAAAGACACATTTTGGATTCCCTCAAAAATAATTGTTTATTAAGAGTTATGAAACCTGACAAGGATGGAAGTATTGTATTCATGGACAAGATTGGTTACATGAGCAAGGTGTTTAATATGTTACAAGATACAGATAATTCTTGAACAGTATTGAAGAATGAAATTCACATTGCTTATAGAAAATTTGATCTTTTTTTAGAGGACTCACTGGCACAAGGGGTAATTTCACCCAAAACATATATATATATTTTTTGTACATCAGAAATCCATTAATTCCTGCAGTATTCATTATTCCTAAGATAGATAAAAAAAAGTGCTGGATCCTCCACTCATGTTAATAGTAGCAGCTCAAGGGTCAAAAACCTGTCCCCTGGCTACTTATGTAGACTGTGTCTTAAAGAATGCTTTCATGTCCATTCATTACATTTTAAGAGACTCATGGAATTTTTTTAATAAAGATTAGACAGTAATACTGTAGTATCATTTTTTAACAAAGATTAGACAGTAATACCATAGTATCATTTTTTTAACAAAGATTAGACGGTAATACTGTAGTATCAACTGTAGTTTTCTCAATGTTGATGTTACGGATTTGTTTACTTGCTTAACTCAGACAACTGGGTTGGAATATTTTCTTTTTGCACTGCTTGAGTTGACCAATTTTGATAACACCCTCATTAATGGAATTAATGGAACTCATTTTACATAACAACTTCATCTATTTTGAAGGTGAATACTATGACAGTTAAACATTTCTTAAAGACTAAAGGTAATCCAGTTGAAAACAGTTTTTATAGGCTTTAGTTATTAAATACAATCCATCCATCCATCCTCAATCCCCTTTTCCAATTTTTGCCATTTTTGCACATGGGGTCAGCGTGTCACTTCAGCAGTGACAGTCATTAAAAAAAGTTATTAAATACAATAACAACAACAAAACTATAAAGGAGATTATAAAAAATAATGGAGTATATTTAAATCTGACAATGAGATTTACAAGATGGTTGAGGAGGTCTCCAATTTGGTTTTTCAAACAGGTACAAATCTTAAAAAACATTTTAGAAAATCAAAATTCTGTCCACCATAAAAAAAAAAAAAAGAAAAAGAGAGACAGGCACATGGAAATGCACTTCCTGTAGTCAGTGTAGTTCTATCATGGAAAATACTTTTATTAGCCTTGGAAGTTACACTACTGTAAGGGTACCTTAGTTAAAGTAAACTGCTTGACTAAAGGGGTTTTATAGATAGATAGATAGATAGATAGATAGATAGATAGATAGATAGATAGATAGATAGATAGATAGCAGTGGGCTCAAGCTGTCTATATTTTTAAGTTGGTAGAATGGAAAGATTTCTTCGTAAAGGTATATATGAGCACAACTTAAAATTTCCAAGAAATAATATTAATAATTCCCCTTACAACCACTCCCAAAATTGTTCTAACTTTAAAATGTTTCTTTTTGGTATTTTAGAAGTGGTTCCATTGAGTGACTGAGGGGTGGGGAGTCAATGGGAAAGTTTGATTGAATACAAAGAACTCAAGTGGCAATTCAAACTTAATGCCTCTGCTCTCCATTGACTAAATGAAAATATATCCATTACACCAGCTCTAAAGTTGAGATCTGCCAAGTTATGGTAATATAACTCAGTTGTTAAAAAATTAAATTTTTTTATGTATGAACACATGAGAATATTTGGTTTGCTAATAATTTAATGATTTCAAAAGTTAATGAATTTAAGGCATAAGTTAGCTAATCAATAATAATTTTATTGTAATTTTTTTATTGTTGTAATATTTCTTGGCAATGGGTTAATTAATTTACTGGTTTAAGACTATTGATTTTCAAAATCATATGACTATAAGCTTGTACTGTTATAAAGAGTTTCAAAAAATTGGTCTGTTAGTTCTGATGAAGACCTATTAGTATAAGGATGAGAGTGCTTAACCATTTTTTATATTATGTGCTTTGTTTGTATTTTTATTAAATTTTATTTTCACAGATTACCATGTTTCTTGCTTTTTTAAGGTTCTCTCCTGGTCTGGACACTATATTTATTTATTTTACATTTGTTAACCGGGAAATTCCGACTGGACCAGGTCCATTTTCAGTGGAGGCCCGGGGAGAAAAGCTCCAACATCAAGTTATACAAATACAGTACATCCAGCATAATACACAAAACAGGTTACATCATGTATGCTGAGCATAGTAATATAACAAGAATTAATAAAAAAAAAAAAAAAAAAAAAGAGCTTTTTTGGGTATTGACTAATCTTTCCAAAGACTAGGCACGTTCTTTATTATTCTATTTCACAAAGGAGCAGACAATCTGACCATTGGGTCAATCAGTTGCATAATAGGCATTCATTACATCCAAGTGACATCTCCAGGTACATCTGCAGTTACCTCCTACTGCGCCTCTAGACGTCAAATATTGCTTGTTCAAGTTTGCATTAATAATTCCAAAACCATGTTACATACAAGTTATCCGAATATCTTATCCTGAAGCATGCATGATGGCAAATACAATTGTTTTGATATTTGACCAATGTCAGTGAGTATTTGTTAGAATTGTAAGGTGATAACTTGATTTTTAAAGGCTCAAGCCATGCCCACTGGGAATTAAAGGTACACACTCAAAAGAGTTGTACTGGAGGGAATGAGTTAAATGTAGATGTGTATTACAGTCAGTATAAGCATTTCCCCTAATTTCTCTTTGGGTTTTTCTCTTTTTCCAGTTTGTTTTCTAAAACCATATAAATGTTGTGACACCTCTTTAGCTATTCCTGAGCATTTTGCTAACTGTGTCAGTTGTTGTTGTTGTGTCTTTTGGCTTTTCCTGGTTAGGGGTCGCCACAGTGGAACTCCGGTCTGCTAATGATTGGCAGTAGATTTTTACGTACCGAGTTGCCAGCCGTGACGCACAACCTTCAATGAAGGTACACCCATTCTTGCATGTCTCCACACAGAAGACACTGTAGCTGAGAATCGAACAGGACAACGTCTTACTGTGAGGCGACAACGCTACCGCAGTACCACCTGTGCCAGTTGTAGCAAGTAAAATTTCATTTGTGTTCAAGAATCTCTTTAGAGAAGAATGACACAACTATGCTTCAAATACTTTTCAAATGCTTTATTCTAAGATAAACAGGTAGTTCTTAAAGGAACTGTGAGTTACAGTACCATTACTCACAATACAAATCACCTCACTTCTTTCCCTTACAATATCTGCATGACTTTAGGTTTCTAATACTGGAACAGGAATGTTCCCTGTTCCTAAGTAAGAGCAAAATTAAAGTTCACAAAATCAGTTTTGCTTCAATCTTTGATGTGTAATGAGTGCTCTTTTCAGCATACCTAATGTACATAGAATCGTGTCCTTCTGCAGTTTATATGGAGTTAACTGAATTGTTAACTTACTTATGTTTGCAAGGAAATTCAGTTATTGTTTTAGTTCCTCTGCTTCCACTAACACTAGAATTGTATGAGTGTTCTTATTGCATGTTGCTCTAGGTTCTGCTGCCATGTCTTGATATTTTATGACTTTATATCTTTCAGTACATAAGAGGTTATAGTCAGTGAGTGTAACACTTTTGTCAGTATAATTTCTATCAATGCCTATTTTTACACACCTTGATGTGAATGGACCCCATTCCTAAGTCAAGGCATAATTAAAGTTAATGAAATCAGTACTGCTTCAGTCTTTGATGTTAGTTAAAAGCGCTCTTCTCAGCTCCTGCAATGTACTCAGATTTGTCTCTTTCTGCATGTTATACAGGGTTAGATGTATCAGTAAAATATCTTAAATATAATTGTAAATTATTTTTTTTAGTTGTCCTGATGCTCCTGCTGCTGCTGTTGGAACTGTCTGAGTATGTTTATTCCATATGGCTCTCTCTGCTTGCAAATTATAGTAGTTTATAATTTTGTGGCTCTTGGTATATAAGAGACAATAATTGGTAGGTGTAGCACTTTCAATCATCAATGCTACTTTTGTGTTTTTTGGTTGGATTAGTATATCTCGTTTTCTTGCAGCTACCGATCTAAACATCATTCTCATCAATAATTCTTTGTGGTTCATATCTTAATGCTTCTCAGTTACTTCTATATTTTAGTTTTGTACACTAGTCTTGCCATATTACATTAAATTACTTTTATGAGTTAAATTTCTCAAAAACGCTTAGGTTTTTTACATGCTTTGAGGGGAATGGACCTCACTCCCAAGCCAGGGCATAATTAAAATTCACAAATCAGTATTACTTTGTATTTTAATTTGTACCTTTATATGAGACAGGAAAAGGAAAAGGGTTGGGTGAGCAGTTAGAAAAGCCCCTACCTATATCGTAGCCAGTGGGATTCTGACTAGGGTTTATGTGTGAAAGCCTTTATGCTCTTTTACCCTTTTTTGTCTTAATCACAGTGGTCTCCCTAGATTGGCTTTAATTGAAGGAAAAATAGCACATTTAATTTCCCCCCGAAGTCTGAGCTGGTATCCAAAGTTACTTCCATGGCATCTTAAAGTATGACACTCCATATCACAAACTGGTATAACCCTAAGAGCCCTCCAAAATTATTTCTTGGCTAGAGATTTGGAAATTGGCAATACCTCTCTAGAAAATTCCCCAGCTCTTAGTATTTATGACCATGAATAGAGTGCAAAAGGCGATCAATGGCTCTCAGATTTATTTATTTACTGCTGTTGTAGATAAGTATACCCTTAATTCCTCTGAAAGTCTACAGCAAATGTGGAATTTAAATAAAACCTGTTTTTGGAAGTTCTTGCCAATACGATACATGCTGAACTGAACTCCCTTTCTCTCTCTGATGTATTGTGACACTCACACCCTCTTCCTAATGTGTGTCATACAAACCATCAAGAGGCCTATTTGCAAAACGTTATAGAGCTTCTAGTATATATGCTACCCTAATCTCTTCATCTAAGGAGAAGATTGATATGGCAATATGGACCTGGCTTTTTAATACTGGAATTAATAATGCCGAGCAATATTTATCCACTTTTTCAAGTGACAGTAATCTCCACTGGAAATTTCCCCTATTGATTTGAAAAAATATTGTTTCCATTCTCCAAGGGTATTGGGATCAAGTAATCTATGTAAACCAGGAAAATGATGCAGAAAACTACAGTTCAGTACAGGTACCACTCCACAGATATTTATTTAGCCTCTCATCTAAAATAAACGTCAGACTTCTTCAGAATAAAATTGCAAAGAAATCACTGATGTCAAATATACAATTCTCCCCTCTCATTGGTCAAACACTCACATAGGGACACTCCCTTAATGAGCTCTTAAACAAAACTCAGTTATTTAAAACTAAGGTTATATAAAACAATACAACAGAAAAAATATGTAAAATGTGAAATGCAAAAAACAAGTAATAAATTATAAAAAATACTGAGATTTTAACTTTAGCAAAGGTCCCACAGACATTCTGTCATTAAGCCCAGGTGGTTCACAGGCATTGGTTTTAATCTGCCACTTCAACTCTTGATACTCCAGGAAATCATCAGTGGGTCCCCCTCGAGGGCCCAACTCCACATGGTCAACAGCACAAAACATAAACTTGTGAGTGGAATAGATTTTAATATGTCTATCTTCACCCAGATTTTAATATGTCTATAAAGGGTGTTATTCTTATTTTTTTTTTTATGCCCTATATCATATATGTGCTGATAAATCCTTTGTCTGAAAGCCCTCTTGGTCTTCCCCACATAAAAACTGTCACAGGACTGGCACAGAGCCACATATACCACACCCTTGGAGTAGCAATAGTATTTTTAGATGGTTTAATAAAACCAAAATTCTTGATTTTTATTTTCTCCTTATTAACTATAAATGGACAATGTGGGCATCTCCCACATTTAAAACTCCTACTATTTATTGGCACAACAGAGTTTTTCTCCAACAACCCCTTAAAATAAATGTCCTTTTTGTAAACAATAGCTGGCTTGTTGCCCAATAGGCCGGCAACTGTGGGATCCATTCTAAAAATTCTCCAATATTTCATAATCTCTTTAATGTCATAGAAGTCTATATTAAAGGGCAAAATTAAAGCTTTATGAAATCCATCAGTTGCACTGGTGCCCCCCCCCTGTAAGTACCATCAGTTTCCGAGTACAACAATGCCCTAAATACCCCATCAGTCCTTCTTCTCTTAACCTTGCTAGCTATGTTGCCCACAAATGAGTCTGGGTAATCTTGTCACTTTAACATGCCTGTCAAGACCCTACATTCCTCTAAAAAATCATCACTACCCAACACCATTCTGGCTAGCCTAACAAACTGCCCCTTTACTAGGGCTCTTTTTTGATGCATAGGATGCCAGATACAGAAATGCAAAAGAGAGTTAGAGTATGTGGGTTTCCTGTACAAATGTGAGGTGAATTTTTTTTTGTCATAATTTTTCTTAATAGTCACATCCAAGTAATTAAGTTTATCTTTGGCAACAGACATGAACTTCAGAAAGCATGTAGTCTCATGAATATATTTAAAAAACTATGCAATCTATCGACACCTACTTTGCAAAACAACACTATGTCATCCAGGTAATGGCCATATAAGGCCCAGCAAGCATTAAGTAAATTTAAAACAAAAAAGTCTTCCCAATGTGCCAAAACTATATTGGCAAAAACAAGTGCGCAACAAGCGACCATGGCTACCCCCTGTCTTTGTCTAAACAACTGGCCATCAAAAGTCCATACAAGTTCTTATTGTCAATATAGTATTGTGCCCCATAGTAGTGTTAATAAATAAAAACTCATAGAACCATTCTATTCCTTAATCATGGGGTATGACAGAGAAAAGATCACAAATGTCAGTGGTTACCATTAGCAGATTATCATCATATATGTCCTTGCTGATCTTAACTCAGGAAATCCCAGGAATCCTTAAAAAGAGTGGCCCGTTGGTCAAGTACATGTTTGACTTTCAAATCAATGAACTTAGCAATTCCAAAAGTCTTGGATGCCTTAGCGTCCACAATGGGATGAAGAGGGGGGTTGAAAATGGACTTATGGATTTTAGGGATTCCAAAAATAGTAGGAGCTCGCGGGTAACTTATTTCTAAAAAAACTATGTTCTTCCAAACTAATTTGCCCATTAAGCAATAGTTCATTTAAAGTCAGATCAATGTTTCTATGGGTATATTAAGTTCGTTTCGAGAAATCTCAATGTAAGTGTCCCTGTATAACGTACTGTAATCTGTGTAAGCAATTGTCTTCTGGTATTAACTGTTTAAGCTGTGGCTTTTCCCAGTCCTAATGCATTACATACATTTTGGAACTGTCCTATGATTTCTAGGCTTTAAATGTCCACTATCGAATGGCTTACCCATCATATGAGAACCTCACTATCTTATACTAAGCACACCTTATGGGTAGGCCCACTATACAGCTAGAAGCCTCCAATAGACATTGGGAGGGTTTGTTTACTCTATGGCTCTGCAGTGGTCTAAAACTGTGCAGGCTTGAAATGGAAAACAATATTTAATCTTTTAACAGAGGGCTTACAAAATGGCTTATCCATAAAGGTAGGTTCTTTGCTGTGTTTCCTTTCATGAAAGTAGGGTGAATCACTGTACACCCAGTGGCAAGATTTGTTTGTGTGTGATACCATTTCTCTGTTGCTTCAGTTTGTCAGTGTTGAAAGCATCAGCTGCTTCCAGCAAATTGTTATTAATTTAGGCAATTTACTTTATTAACCTATGATTTACATTGAGCCCCCCACATCATTAGACATGTATAAATAGCATGAAGTGTAGCACTATTTTGTCTTTAACTCACTCACTCAGTTTGTGTTTAGTAGTTTAGTATATAGCAAGTTATTAGGGTTAATTATCATTATAAAACTGTACTCCCATTGTTTATTATCCAAATGCCTTTATGGTCAAGACTGTAGCAGTCAAAGATGTGGGGAGAAGGGACATATGTGAAAAAGTAGAACAGTTTGTAGGCTCCGTCATTGCATTGGGAGGTTAGGCACCCTGACATATGGCTAGCCACTATGATTAGTACCTTTGTAACTGTTACTAGAAGGAGTAAGTCAGGTGGGAAGGGGGCTGTATTCGGCCTTTAATGCAGGGCATTGCTTGTGGGTGGCATGAAGTTTCTCACACATTTGTTTAAAGTGTGTGAGGATACAGTCAGTTGTGCAGTGTGACCAGCAGGATGGAAATGCAGTCATTCCGAGTTCCCCTTTGACTGATTGGAAGGTTATCTTCTTCATTTCAGGGACTGGAAGGTTTAAGAGGGAAAGATAACTTTTTATGGGCAGAGGGGGGTGTCCTTTCAGGGAATGAGGAGATGACCAGTAGATGCATTCTCCTGTTCAGGTGCAAATATTTGTCAGTGACAGAGGAATTAATTCATGGATTTTCATGGGGATTTTCTGTTAAATCAAATGTCTGAGAGGATGTAGTAGTTTATAAGAAATATGTATTCAGTGCAGGGGAAGGAAGATATTTGGAAGGTTTGATAGAGAAGGAACAGCAGGCGTGTAGTTTATTGGTCTGCTCTAACAGTTCCGCTTTTAGCAGTTTGGTTCCTAAGAAGGCAGATGGTGAATTTCATTTGAATCACCATTTGTCATATCCTGAAGGGAGCATGACGTAAAAGGGAGTTATGTGTCTTTGGATAATGTGGTGTGTTATTTGGAGATTTAAAGACCCTTGGTTGGTAAAGGGGACATTGAATCTGCATTCAGTAGGTGGTACATTATGTGGATGAGTTCTTAATATTAGGTGAGGGGTTTGAAGGAGCATTGTAAGGTATGCATGTGTTTGTGGAGTTGTTTGGAGAATTGACAGTTTCACTGGCTATGCAGAAGTTAGTAGGCTCATGCAAGGCATTGGTTTCTTGGGATGGTGTTGCCAGATGCGGTGTGACAGGTTGGCCTGGAATAATCAGATGCTTGGTACAGGAATCCTGGGAAGGATTTAAAAGGAAGGTGTATGGTAGGGCATTGCAAGATTTTGATAAATTTGTGTTGCAGCTGCCTGAGGAGAAGGAGTTTGGTGGGAAGGATTGTCGCAATATTTGGTTCAGGCTTGGGAACAAGGTAAGACAGTTCAATCGGTAAAGGTGGACTTAGTTGCAAGTAGTATACCTGCACAGGTGGCAGAGTTATGTGACTTAACTAAATCTATGACTGTGATTCATATGTTGAAGGGTGGGAGATAGCGTTGCTAGGGGGAAGATTGACAGACGGCCATTAACAAACAGGTTTTGAAGGTTTTGTTGCAGGGATTAACTTTGGTAATTGAAGATTCATTGGATTATGTTTTATGGCTGATGTTAGCTTTATGGATCTATTATGGAGCTCTTAGGGTGCCAGAGTTGTTTTGGTCACTAGTTTGGTGGAATGTTTCAGTGTTTTCTGCTTCTATGCATATTTGGTGGTATAGATCTAACATGGATCAATTGAGGAAGGGCAGGCAGATAGTACCAGGGAAGGACAATAATGACTGGTTGTGTCAGATGGGTTGGGAGAAGAGGTTGCTGTGGTTTCATGTTGGGAGTCCTCAGGATGTTGTTTTGATTGGTGGGGGCAAAGTGACGATGTGTTATCAGTTTTCATATATTATGAGGCGAGCATTTTGGTGTTGGTTTCCAGGAGAGAGGTGTTCCACACATTCTTTGTGCATTGGAAAGGTGTCAGATTTAGCAAGGGAAGGTAGTCTAATTGAAGTCATTAAGAGGGTGGGCTGTTGGTCATCAAATGCTTTCTTATCTTATATTAGATAATGGGTAAAATGGCTGGCTTTGTATTACATTAATTCTGTAGGAAGTGAGATCCCTTTTTGGTCATTCTTATAACCATTGGGTAGCAAAAGGGGTCTGCAGTTAGGCTGGATGGCATGCAGTTCATTTGGCATTGATTCAGGTAGCTTAGAGTCTTGGTGGTACATTGGCAGGTAATGATTTGGAAATAAATCTGAAGTTACAGTGGGTAATTAAGATAAGTGAGGATTTGTTTATTTTGAACAAGTTATACCCAGGTATGTGTATTGTGTGGTTAGAGGTAGTACCACAGTTATTTTAGTTTTAGAGAGGGCTCATCAGTTTGTTAATTTTAGGCTAGTTAGGCAACTGGCTGCTTTGGGTATTTATATGATAGGGCTTTGGGATGTGGATGACAGGGATACAGTTAGGTTCAGAGAGGATGGAGTACACCTAAATGAATTTGATGGGACCTCTGTAATGTCCACTTAGGTTTGTTCTGGAGGGTTTGGTGAAGGCTCTGGTGTAAATGAGGGGGAGCAGTCTGTGTCAGGCTGATTGGCAGAGAATATGGGCAGGTTTGTCTCCCTTCTGTTCCCCCACTGGTGTTGTTGTTGTTGTTTCTTTTGGCTTTTCCCTGTTATGGGTTGCCACAGCGGAACTCCAGTCTGCTAATGATTGGTAGTTGATTTTTATGTGCTGAGTTACCAGCCCTGACACACAACCTTCAATGAAGGTACGCCCATTCATGCATGTCACCACGCAGAAGACGCTGTAGCTGAGAATCGAATCAGACAGTGTCTTACTATGAGGCGACAACGCTACACCAGCACCACCATCGCAGGTCATCTGTTCCTCCACTGTTGTTGGATGTTTAATTCACTGAGCTGGAGAATGACAGAGAGCAATGGTACACTGCTTGATAAGTAAAAGTAAGCAAATAAAGGTGAAGACGCTACTTGATAAGAAATAGTAAGCGAGCAGAGCTGAGGATGCTGCTTATTTGGTTAGCGTGAGTGAAGTTACGCTGCCCTAGTGAATGGTTATATGGATGTCCATTCTGTGATCAATAAATCAAAATACTGTTCAATAAAGTTAGGTTTATGGAAGTTCAATAAAGGTAGTCAAATGTGACTTGGTGTGCTGTGTTTTTTGAAAGGGACTTGGATAACAATACTTAACTATTCTCACCATATTTTCCTGACTTATCTAGAAAATTACTGTCCCTGGTCACTTACTAGAGCAAGGCAAGATGAAGTAAGTGAGTGGTCTTCCTTTTTGTCAGGTTCCAAGAAACAGTCTGATAGAGAGACTTCTCAATATAATATCTAAATATAATTTCTATGATAGCTTACAGAACCACATCGCATCTGGTAATCTGACTCTGTTTCCCATACTATCACCAACACTAGAAGCTGCCAGGATTTTAGCACCTATTTGTTACCATACACACAGATACAGCTTTGCTCAGATCTGCTGCAGCTCCTGGAAGTCATAAAATAATTTCAAACCTCTACCCTTCCAGAGTAGCAATTAGCTACCTGGTAGAGACAATAAAGAAGGCCTCATAATACTTGATTTCTCAAACATGTTGTCTCTGGCTGCAACCAGAACTGTAAGATACAATCTTTATGGCCTAATTTAATTTCAACTATTTTTCAAAGTTTGCTGCAGCTGGATTGTGATTAACCTCTTATATATATATATATATATATATATATATATATATATATATATATATATATATATATATATATATATGTCAGTCAGGACCCACTATTGTTGGTACATTTTTAACACAAGCAACTTTACAAATACATTTTCAAAACAAGCATCTGTACAAATCAGCTATATAAATGACATATAATTCTTTACAAAATTCCAGCTAGCTGTGCTGGTATATGTTACACATCCACTGCCCAATTTCTCCTTGCATAGCTGGCAGAACCTCCTATCATCAGACCATCTCAGACAGATGGGACCCCAGTTTAACATTTCATCTAAAGGATGACACACACTCAGGAATGCAGCACCCTTCCTAATGCTGCACTACAATGTTATTAATGGAAATTTGCATTGGTGGTGGTCCTACTGAGCAGCAAATGTGACTTACTTCTTATGGAAAATTGAAAAACTCTGCATGTGAGACAAATAAAAATTGATAATTTGTTAAATGTAACCTTATACAGAATTAAGTACCTGGTGGTGCTGCGGTAGCATTGTCGCCTCACAGATTTTGCCCGTTTGATTCTCAGTTAGAGCATCTTCTGTATGGCGACATGCGTGAATGGGCATTCCTTCGTTGAAGGTTGTGCGTTAGGCCCGGCAAGACAGCACGTAAAAATCTACTGCCAATCATTAGCAGACCGGAGTTCTGCTGTGGCAACCCCTAACCAGGAAAAGCCAAAAGACACAACAACAACAACAACAGCTGCACTAATAAATAAACTAACTACAGGCAAGTCAATCACTCAAAACACATCTCCTTATGTATGTTCATTACAATTAAATCACTTAATTATGTGACACCATAAACATTGATTACATAAAGCCAAACCACTGTGGTCAACAATCACATGAAATCAAATGCTGTCTGAAATTTACTATTTTATTATTGGGAATAACATTGAGATAGTCATGAATGTGCTAGATGCTTAACAAAAATATCAAAAAAGTTAATGTTTAGTGTAAAAAAAAGCAAGATTAACATCTTCTAAATTTGAACAAATACAGGTAAGTCCACTGAAGTTGTGTAATTGTTGAACTGGAAGTCATTTCCAAATGCGCGCATTATACAAATACACAAGAGAACACAATAGTACTAAAATATGTCTACATGCAAAAATAGATAAATAGATAGACAGACAGATAGATAAGGAAAGAAAGAAAGAAAGAAAGAAAGAAAGAAAGAAAGAAAGAAAGAAAGAAAGAAAGAAAGAAAACTTCTTGTGGGACTAGCTGTGGTTTCAGAGAGCTAAGAATTCAGCATCAGGTCTTATATCAAAAAGCAAGAGAAAATAAAAATGCATACTCTGGACATACAGCTGTATTTAAATTGCATTGAAATAGACCAAATGAGGCTATGGATTAAAGCCAATGACTAAAGGAAAGAAAGGAATGTCATCCGATATAACTAAAAAAAAACTATGGAGCAGAGAGAGAGCTGCTAACACTGTGCTATTCTTAGAACAGGAGACTTCACTGCTGGCAAGGTGGAAGCATTTAGCTCATATTTAAATAATGGACTTGTAATAAAATACTGGAGGGGAAAGGACAAGCCAATGCAAGTGACAGGGCAGCTGTGTTACTTTTTTTCTCTCGCTATCTATCTCTCTGCAACATTTCAAGCAAGTGATAATAAACTGTCTACTGATTATATGAAGCAATACTTCAGGTAGTCGGGCACACATCCCAGGACCATTCTCAGTAAGCAAGGAGCAGTGGGGGTGACAAGAGGTCATTGTGTTGAATATATCAGAAAAGGAGATAATTCCAAATGCAGTAAGGGCAGTGCTATATGCTATATGCCACAATGAGCTCAAAACAAAGCAAAAAGAAACCAGCTGTGATAAATCTTTTCACGTTATTTACAATTATCAGAATTATGAACCACTGATACAAATACTGCTTTTATAATGTATTTGTGCATGTGTGCCTGTACACGTGTGCGTGCTTGCACAGGAGCGTGTGACTCGAGGGTGTGTGTGTGTGTGTGTGTGTGTGTGTGTGTGTGTGTGTGTGTGTGTGTGTGTATTGTATCTATCTATCTATCTATATATATATATATATATATATATATATATATATATATATATATATATATATATATGTGTGTGTGTGTGTGTGTATATATGTGTGTATATATATATATATATATATATATATATATATATATATATATAGATATATATATATATATAGATAGATATGGATGGGTCTACTTCATAACAGTGAAATTTCATAACACGGTGGTGGTGCTGCGGTAGCGTTGTCGCCTCACAGTAAGACGCTGTCCGGTTCTATTCTCAGCTAGAGCGTCTTCTGCGTGGAGACATGCGTGAATGGGCGTACCTTCATTCAAGGCTGTGCGTCAGAGCTGGCAACTCAGTACGTAAAAATCAACTGCCAATCATTAGCGGACCGGAGTTCCGCTGTGGTGACCCCTAACCGGGAAAAGCCGAAAGACACAACAACAACTGAATTTCATAACATCGAGACCAAAATATCTAAATCTCAAAACACTGAAACCTCAGAGCATTGAAAGTGTGCTTCATAATATAGAAAACTACAATGCATATGTAAATAACATCCTCTCAACCTATACCAACACCTAATTAATAAACTATGTTTCTGCAGGGGGCAAGCACAATCACTATACACCGAGGTTTGGAAATTAACTTTTTTCCACTGTAATATGATCTTGGAGTTGGTATATTTAATTTACGGGGGTGGGGGCAGAGCCCCCCCCCCCACATGGGGTGTGTAGGGGGACTTGCCCCCCTGCAGAAACTTAGTAGAAAGTGTGTTTGTTAGTTAGGTGTTGTAGGTGGAGCTGACATTGTTTACTTTTTCAATGTAGTTTTCAATGTTTTGAAGCACACTTTCAATGTTCTGAGTTTTCAATGTTTTGGGTTTTCAGTGTTTTGAATTTTCGATGTTATGGTCTCAATGTTATGAAATTCAATGTTATGAAATTTCACTGTTATGAAGTAGACCCATATAGATAGACAGATATAGATATAGATATAGATACGTGTGTGTGTGTGTGTGTGTGTGTGTGTGTGTGTGTGTGTGTGTGTGTGTGTGTGTGTGTGTGTGTGTGTGTGTGTGTGTGTGTGTGTGTGTGTGTGTGTGTGTGTGTGTGTGTGTGTGTGTGTGTGTGTGTGTGTGTGTGTGTGTATATATATATATATATATATATATATATATATATATATATATATATATATATATATATATATATATATATATATATACACACACACACACACACACACACACACACACACACACACACACATGCATGCAAACACATACTAGTTTTACATTATTAATAACAAACACGTACCTAGACAGTTATGAGTCATGAGACAAATTAAGTTCCTTACATGAGATTAGGACTGTTCATACGTCCTACTAAACTTATGGCCAAGACAACACTCGAGAAACTCAGCCATATCAACCAGTAATGATGGGAGTGTAATATTGTATTTATGTACTACATTTTCCAGACATGTTCCAGGTGAAAATTTGTATTCAGCAGTCCAGTCATTTAAACCGGTTTTAAAACTTGCTAAGGAAGCACTATGCTTGATTTCTAAGTGGACCCTATTCCCGAAATTGGGGATACATTGAGACAGGTACCTTTTTTGCATTTTGGTATTGTTAATGTGGCAGTATAGGTTTAGGCTGTTGGGAATGTGTAGGCTTTACCACTGGTTCTGTTTAGGTAAAGAATTCAAAAAGTTGTTTATAACATGGAAATCTAAGGGGATATTATGCATCAGAAGCCAGTACAAGACTAAACAATGAGATTTGTATTTATTTAATTAACATTTGTTGACCGGGAAAGTCCGACTAGGACAGAGCCTATTTTCAGCCGAGGCCCAGGGAGAAACGCTCCAGATGCATGTCTTTGGAGATAGGGTGTTTATTCTACCAGAGTAGCTAAAGATGCTAAGAGCTGAGATCTTTTTGGTGAGGAAACATTGAGGTTGCTCAAGGTGTTTTGGATGTTTACTAAGGTACATGTCAAATGCAGGCAATATATGAGCACCTGTTGTACTACCTGCTCTACTTACAATGTGGCTTGTGTTATCATAATCATGAAATGGCATGCTTATCTAGTTATTAAGCAATCTTTTTTAGGGAGTTTATTGTGCATTGGACATTTGCAAAAAATGTAAAACATAGTAGCAATATCAACAAATGCTCTTGGGGTAGGGGGCTTGAGAGATGAAACCCATTTGAGTGAAAACACAAATACAACAATGGTATAATAACATGAAGGCACTAAGACATGCTTTCAGATATAAATTTATGAAGGGGTAGGCATTTTGCGAAAGCTATTGTGGAAGCTCGTAGATATTAAATATGTTTAGAACTTCCTTGATGACTTCAGTTAGTTGTTTGTTTTGCTGCTTTGGTTTTCTGAACTCTGCAAACCTAGTGAGCCTTCTTTTGTTGGGTGGCTTGTATTAGGATCATAGGATCATAGGAGGTTATTAGGCTAATGGCCCTGGGGCCCTTACAAGCCTAGCCAAGAGTTTATCCCCAGAAAAGAAATCTCAGTCAGCATCTCTTCCCCTGTCAATGAGGGACACAGGTGGAATCCCTGGGACAAATTTGTGGTTTCCCATCCAGTGATTAAGGTTGCGCTTGAAGATGGTCAGTGAGGTCCTCTGTTTGACATGTATGGGAAGTCTATTCCAGAGATAGGGCAGCCTCTGGGAGACAAACCTGTTTCTTCAGCAGGTTTGGTTGATGTTGCATATTAGATTTAGGCCTGTTGAGCGGGTAATGTGTGAGGAGTAAGACTTACGATATGGTGCATCAATAATAGGGCAGGGTCCGATATTGTCTTGTAGGCGAGACACAGATCACCTGTGAGCAATCTGTATGATATCGAGTAGAGTGATAGTGATTTCAGCCTGTCTGCATAGGATAGGTATTGGAGGACATGGATTCTCTTTGTGAGGTATTTCTGACCTTTCCAGTTGGTGCAGGTGTTTGGAGAGGTACATACCAAATGGAGCATTATACTGAATTATAGGTCTAATGAGGGAGGAGTACAGAGAGGTAATAACCTCCTTTTTTCTGGATGCGATCCCTTTACTTATGATATGAGCCAAGTAAAAGGCTTTTCTGACAACTGCCATCACATGATTGTCGAATGTGACCTTGTTGTCAACTTGAGTACCCTGGTCTCTCACTACGGATTGTGTGCTTAGGGGGTTGCCGTTGGTAATTAGTAGGGACTGTGTTTTTGCTGAATGGTGTGATAATATATTTTTTTGCATTTAACGTAAGACCATGACTTTGGCAGCAGTTATTTGTAGCTGTGAGACCCTCTTGCAGTATGTTAACATCATTTGGGGAGTCAATGACAGCACCCAATTTACAGTCATCCGCAAACTTGGTCAGCCATAGGCACTTTGTCTTTCCCTGGACCTCTGAGAAGTAGATGCCAAACAGTAGGGGTCCCACAACAGATCCCTGGGGAGCACCACTAGTGAAAGGTCTGCTGTCGGAGGTGGTGGCGCCTATTTTGACCTTGTGTGTCCTATCTGTGAGCCAGTTGGCCACCCATCTGATGAGATAGGGATTAACACTAAGTTGTGTTAGCTTTCTGATGATGCCTGAGTGGGGGATTGTGTCAAAGACCTTGGCCAGGTCAAGGTAAGCTGTATGTGCTGACTTTCCCTCATCCAGGGCCTTGGTGACTGTCTCATAGAAGTCATCTAGGTTCAATAGGCCAGATCTGCCCCTGACGAATCTGAATTGGGTGGGGTCAAGTGCTTGGAGATTGCCTATGTCCTTGTTTATGAGATTCAAAATAATATGCTCCATGGCTTTACATATCAGACGTATCAAGCCAATGGGGTGATAGTTTCCAGGGTCAGTAGTGGCACCACCTTTGCGCAAGGGGATGACAATGGCAGTTCTCCACTCTGCTGGAATGAAGCCTGTACTTAGGCTGTGGTTGAATAGGGTGCTCAATGGCGAAGCTAATTCTTGCTGGAGATGGTGCAGAATACAGCCTGGGATACTATCAGGTCCCATGGAAGCTGTATTATTTGCCTTGGATAGAGCATTTAACACTTGATCTAGGGAGATGTGAGGTGTGGGACAAGTATCAGGGATGTCAACTGGTTCTTAGGGGGGCAATAAGGGGATAAAGTTTGCACTGAATCTATCAGCTAGCAAGTTGGCTAAGTCAGCACCATCAGTGTAAATGGTACCATTAAGTACTAATTCGGAACAAACTTGGGCTTTGCCATGGAGGTTCCTAACGTAACTGAAGAAGGACTTGTGGTTTATCTTTGTTTCGGAGGCTAGTTTCAACTCATAATTGGCTTTGGAGGTTTTCACTAGTGATCTAATTTGCTTGTTGAGGTGGAGGAGGAAGTTCTTCTGATTTGGAATTTGTTACTTTTCACCCTTGGACAACAGTTTCTTCCTTTTGTTGTAAAGCCTGTTGATAAAGTATGTCCAACAGACAGGTTTGTGTTTCCTTGAGGAGTAGGTTTTAGTTCTGCTGGGTATGGCTGAGTCCATGCAGTTGTACAGGTGCTTGTATAATGCACAGGCATACTGTTCATCATAGTTGTCTGCATCCTCTGAGGGGGGAAGTGGTGTGAAGCTGCTGATACCTTCCCTTAGGAGGTTGAAGTCAGCTTTTGTGAAGCTTTTTAGCCTGGTTACAGCTGGGGAGGGGTTGGGTGGGATAGAAACTTCGAATGAGACAGACGGATGATCTGATCTCACCAGGGAAGTAAATACTTTGGAAGTGGTACAGTGGTCACCCATGTTGGTGACAACCAGTTCAGAATTTTATCTCCCCCTGTGGGGGATGAGACCAGCTGGTCTAGTGCATTACAACTGATGAACTCAAAGAATTGTTAGGTGAGTGCATTAGTGCAGGAAGAGTTCACTCAGTCTATGGTGGGGTAGTTGAAGTCACCAAGAATCAGGTTATTAGGGGGTACCTTGGGGGAGCCAAGTAAGTTCATGTAGGAGGAATGGGTGTCCTGAGTCATGGGGGGGGTCTATAGTTGGCTATAACTTGGATGGGTGTCTTGCCAACTGTCAGTTGCACCTGGAGTAATTCCAGTGTGTCATGCTGGTAAACCAGTCTGGAGGTGTGCCTGTTCTTAATGAAGATAGAAACTCCACCACCCTTAGTCTTTCCGACCTCATTTTGGGGTCAGAAAGTGTGGAAAGAGGTATAGTCTGGTAAGTCAGGGGTGCTCTCTGCAGCCCTGAACCAAGTTTCTGTGACTCCACAGACATTGGCATCTTCCAGTGAGATGAGAGTATTTGCAATTTGGAAATAGTTTATGGGAAATGGAGGGTAATTGTGTTATCAGTCTATCACCATCCTTATTATTTCAACAAATTATACAAAAGAACTTGAAAGAACAATGCCTCCTACATATACTTTCTATAAGAGATAATCATATGATACTGAACATGGAACAGCCTGGTACTGTAAATAATGATTCTGACTTTGGTGAGAAGTTAAACACTTTGAAAAATAAACTGCAGTTCTTTAAGCATTTACAATAGTAAAGACTTAGTTTTGATACTTTTATCAGTCTGAATATGGTTCCTAGTTGTTTGTGGATAGCTTCGTAGGTTCATACGTGTATGCTAGTCTAATGACTACTGGGGCCTTTATAAGCCTAGCTAAGCATTGCAAATGTATCCCTCAATTTATGGTGCTGGCCTTTGTAAGTCTAGCCAAGCTCCCCATGTGTATCGCTCAAGTTTGTGTGACTTAGAGATTATTTCAAAGGGAATATGTAAGCTAGGGAAAGATTTACAGGCTGCCTCTGTCCATTAAAGACATAGGTTTTAGTCCTGGGTTTCTCCAAGTTCCTATCAAATGATGCGGGTTTCTCTTGAACTGAGTTAGGGAAGAGCTCTGCTTCAAATAGATCCTAAGCCCTCACTTTGAGACATACTTATACCCCCGACATATCCTATTTATGCAGCAAGCAAAGTTTAAACCCCATACATCAAGTAATTCTGATGCTATTTTATGGCTATGCAAAAAGTCATTCCATGTTGGATCCAAGGATGTTTTGTATGCCAAGTATAAATTGCTTCTGAGCAGTGTATTGGAAACGGAGTACAGAAATAGGGCTTTGTTGTGATCTGCATAGGACATGCCATTTATGTCCTGTATTACTTTTGTGTTGATAAAAGGTTATAAGGGTTTTGAACCCACAGGCACACAGCTATCCACACCACTACTCTAGTAATTAACCTGTTGAGCTACTTATCTATAGCACCTACAAACATGCCAATTACTAAACATAAAAATCAGCAAGGAGTATATGTATCTTATAAATGAGTTTTTTGAACCCACAGAGGATGATTTAAGACATGAAGGATTTACAGACTTCCTTATTAATACATAAGCATTTTTATAATAATCCCAACAAATATGATGCTGCCATGGAACTACTTTTAACATCTGAACAGCACTCGATTACTACCAAAAAGTGGAAGTTTAAAAGATATATGGAAGATTTTAGAAATGGAAATGTTTTTTTTTCTTAGCCAGGAACTGAACATTCAAATAAGAGTCAGTAATTTTGAAAATGGAAGACAAGAATAAATTGCAATGACATTAATTGAAAGGAGACGTCAGCAATGTAACTTCACATCTGACAGTAACAATGGGTGTGAATATGGTAACAGTTCCCAGTGGAGATTAATCCTTTATTAAAAGATGCACTTCTACCAAGGAGGCAGCAAAGAAACAGCAGCAGAGGGAGAAGAAATGAAAGAGGGAGAGGAAAAGGAAAACGTTATCATGGCCCCATAATATGGAGTCGTTCCGAACAATTTTAAAAATAAAACAATACTTTTGTCCTCTTGAGTAGCAATGTTGTTCAGGCCTTTCAAAATGCATGTGTTGTTATACTTTTGACAGTAAAAGAAGTCAGCACTAGATTCTTTGTTTAGTAATCAAGATTTAGTTATTAAATGTGATGACAAGGGTAGGGCACTTGTAGTCATGGCTAAAGATTGTAATTGTAATGCTAGTTTTGAATTATTAAATGATAAAGATACATATTCATACTGACAAAAATAGAGAAGACAGCATTATAATATCAGTAATTATGATTATACAATGTATCATAATGGTTATTTACCATTAGATCGTGTAAATTATTTCTACCTGCTGCACCCTATAATACCTATGTATTATGGGTTACCACAGGTTCATAAAAGCAAAGTAAAACTTTCATGAGACCATTGTTTCCTCAAGAAGTTGGTTTATACAACCAATTCCATTATATCTTGAAGATGTAATGATTTCCTTAGACAATTATAGGGGGAGAAGAAATGAAAAAGGTCAATGAAAAGAACAGGGGCTATCTTGGCCCCATAACATGGATTCATTCTGAGCAGGAAATGAGGTCATTTAGAACATCTCTCATTACCCCCTCTGAAAACTGCATTATTTGTTGACTTAGACATAGGTTCATAGGTTGGTACTAGGCTATCGGCCCTAGGGCCGATACAAGCCTAGCCATAACAATTCCCTGGCTATTTCTTCCCCCCACCCCCTGCCCAGAAAACCACAGTGAAAAACTTCTCTAAAGCAAATTTCACACGTCTCAAAACCGAGGCGAAATCCTTCATAGCCCCTGGGCCTGTGGAACATATGGCCCAGACCGCAGAATCCTTTATAAACGCATTCTGTGAACACCTTCAGGAATGCATGGATCATGCAATCCCAAATAAAACCAAGACCCAATCCTCCAAAGGCAGACGTCCTGTCTGGTGGACCCCAGCCATAAACAAACTATACAATAGAAGGAGGAAGCTACTACATGATAGAGCAAAATCCCAAAAAGGGAAGGCATCTCTGATCAGTATTAGCAAAAACTATGGGCACTCATAAAATCGTCTAAGGCCAGCTTCGAGAGAAAAATTGCACAGGACACTAAGGATAATCACAAGGCTTTCTTTAGTTATGTTAGGAACCTGGGTGGGAATTCCCAGATATGCTCAGAATTAGTCCAAAATGACAAAAAATACACCGAGCCCACAGACATTGCCAACATCCTAGCTGACAGGTTCAGTGCAAACTTCTCCCCTCCCCCCACCAAAAGGGCAAATATCTATCCCAACAGAGTGCTGCTCTCTGACATCTCAGATGCTCAGGTAAGAGCTGCCCTCTCCAAAGCAAAAAACACAGCATCAATGGGACCAGATGGTGTCCCGGGCTGCATCCTACATGAACTCCAAGAAGAGCTAAACCCAAACATAAAACTACTGTTCAATCTTAGCCTTACTACAGGATATGTACCCAAAGTGTGGCGTGACAGCAACAGTGGTCCCTCTCCACAAAGGTGGTGCCTCAACGGATCCTGGAAACTATCGCCCCATAAGCCTGACTAGCTTGGTCTGCAAAGCTATGGAAAGGATCATCATGGACCTCATAAATAAAGATATTGGGGACCTACAGACACTGGATCCTATCCAGTTTGGCTTTGTTAAGGGCAGATCCTGCCTCTTAAACCTGGTCGATTTCTTTGAAACAGTCACCAAGGCCATTGATGAGGGGAAGGTGGTCCACACAGCCTACCTGGACCTCGCAAAAGCCTTCGATACAATACCCCATTCGGGCATTATAGATAAGCTCACCAGCTTAAATATAAACCCTATGTCACTAGATGGGTTGCAAACTGGCTCAAGGACAGAACCCACATGGTTAGAATTGCTGGAGCCATGTCAGACTCCAAACCAGTTACAAGTGGCATCCCACAAGGCTCAGTCCTGGGACCTCTCTTGTTCGGTATATATTTCTCGGCGGTACAGGCCAACATGGAAGGACTGTGGCTGACCAAGTTCGCAGATGACTGCAAACTGGGTGCCATAATCAACTCTCCAGCCGACACAAGCATCCTCCAAAAGGGCCTCATAGAAACAGACAACTGGTGCCAGAGCCATGGCCTCAAGCTAAATGCCAAAAGTGTATAGTCATCCCTTTGGCAAAAACAGTGCCCACAAATTACCACATAGGTGGTAATCCATTAAGTACAGAAGAAGTCATTAGGGACCTGGGGACCCAAGTTGATAGCAATCTCTCATTTGACAACCACGTGGCCAAAGTGGTTAGAAAAACATTTATATAGCCCACCTAATCATGAAGGGATCCACATCTAGATCAGGGAGGTCATCGTACCTCTTTACTCATCCCTCATCAGGCCCATAATTGAGTACAATGCACCCTTTGGGATGTACCTTACCAGACACCTGCAGCAACTGGAAAGACCCCAAAAGTACCTCACCAAGAGGATCAAAGGGCTCAAACACATGCCATATGCTGCCCGGTTAAAGAAACTCCAGCTCTACTCAGTGGCATACCGCCTGCTCAGAGGCGATCTGTGCCTGACGTATAAAGCCATGTCCAACCCAGAATTAATGGACATGCTGCACCTCAGAAAATCCAAATCCCATCGAGCCACGCTACCGAGAGACTTGAACCTCAGCACTGAAATAAATAGGACATGCTGGAGGGACAGATTCATAACCCAGAGGCTCCCTTCACTCTGGAATAAAATCCCAGTCCAGGTTAGGCAGAGTCCCACATTGACTCTCTTCAAGAGGAATCTTGATGAGTGGATGGGAGATCGTAGGTTTACCCCGGCTGTCACTTCTGTGTCACTGTTAGACAGAGGCACAGTATACTAACCTCAAAAAAAGGCATAGCAAAATTAATTTAAAATGGGTGGCGAAAGCCAAACACACTCTGGCTAGGCTTATAAATGCCCTAGGGCAGATAGCCTAGTATGAACCTATGAACCTATGAACCTATGAACAATATCTACTATTTAATAGTATTATTTATATTTAGAATTTGTATCCCACAATATAATATTTAATATAGTCAATTTTTACTGTAATAATGGATGATATTGGTATTGATTATTTTAGGGAATACCTGGTAGAACAATCAAATAAATCTAATATAAGAATTAACACAAGATGTGAATTGTTATCAGTTGTTCTGAGATACAATGTAATAATCTATTTTTGTTTCAAGATGTTGTTTTAACAAAACAGAGGTGTAGCTATGTGTACTCCAGGAGACAGTATCTATGTTAACGTAGTGCGGGCTATATGGGAGAAAAAAATCATGTTTAACTCTGATAATGTATTTTTTATTTGTTTTCTTTTTACAAAAGATTCATGAATGACTTTTTCATCCTGTGGGACAATAGTACAATGGATATTAGTGAATTTGTGGACTATTTAATGATTACTGTAGTTTTGAGATGTAAAAGAATGTGTTCATATACAAATATTGATTTTCTTGATATACATCTGGAAAAGTCAGATGATGGTCTGGTTAATACAATGGTATATACTAAAGAAGTTAGAAAGAATACCTATCTTCATAGGACTAGCATGCATCCCTCCTATGTGTTTTGTAATATAACTAGAGGACAAATGTTATGCTTAGCTGGGTTAAATACTGATGATACTGTTTTGCATCAGCAATGAAATGATTTTGTCAGGGATCTTCAATGAACAGGTTATTATGAAATGGTATTAGTGAAGGAGAAGACTGTGTGTGTGTGTGTGTGTGTGTGTGTGTGTGTGTGTGTGTGTGTGTGTGTGTGTGTGTGTGTGTGTATGTATATATATATATATATATATATATATATATATGTGTGTGTGTGTGTGTGTGTGTGTGTGTGTGTGTGTGTGTGTGTGTGTGTGTGTATGTGTGTGTGGTGGGGTATTAAAACCAGATCTGGATTCTCTTAGTATGTACCAACCAGTGCAACAAATAAAGGAAATAGAACAAGTGTTGCACTGACATAAAATAGACATACAAGGCACATTAAGGAAATTATACAGACAGATGGGCATATTTTAAGTATTTTAACAACACTTAAAGAGTCTAATTATCCTGTGTTTCGTTATAAGAAGACAAATAATTTAAAACATATTTTGTTTGGCAAATAAAAAAAATAGATTATTAATAATAGGTTTAGTCAGAGACTGGGTACTTTTTATTTAATAAATGTAATTCTTGTAAATATGTTTTAAAGGGTAATAATTTTAAGCAGTCATTGACTAATATTATTTATTATTTTAGAAGTTATGCTAATTGTGATTCAAATTTCATTTATCTAGCACAATGTGAGATTTGTTCAGCATTTTTTATATGAAAAACTAATCACAAACTTAAAGAATGTATTTGAGACTATATGTCATATATTAGAAGACAAGTCACAACAAATGTTCTTTTCAAACATATTGTAGAAACTAATAAAGGACACGATTATAAGTTTATGGTGGTATATGTCATTTCTGAAAATAAGAGAGGTAGAGATTTATGTACTAAACAGAGAATGCTGATTATCATTGGATAAATAAGTTAAAAGCAGATGTCAAGCTAGGCTTAAAAGGTATTATTAGCCTGAAACGTGTTTTGAAATTGAGACATCCGCATTGACACTGATTGACATTTTAGATTTATGTTTTATATGTAAGTAGAAATAATTTTCTGAACTATTATACCTATACATATACATGTACATATATATTTTAAATGGCTTTATTATTGTGAATTAATTTAATCAATGGTTGTTTAACTTTTATGCCAATGAGACTGCATAATACTTGGGAATGGGCATATTCTCCAACCCCTGTAATACAGATTTATTGAGCATCTGTTGATGTGACCACATTGTGTCAGGCCTCAGTGGCCTAATGGATAAGGTATTGGCCTTCCTAAGCCAGGGATTGTGAGCTCAAATCCCATGTGGGAGTGATATAATCTTGATACAGTACAGCTAGTTGAATGCAGGTGATGGAGTTGGCAATATGGTTAAGATGTTTACCTTGTAGACAAGATATACAAAGTTTGATTCTCACCAAGGAAAATTGGCAATTTACACACACACACACACACACACACACATATATATATATATATATATATATATATATATATATATATATATATATATATATATCAGCAGATAATTGCAATATGTATATAGAGAGATTGAAAATGAATTCTAAATGAACTCATAGTGATTCCTTTGTCTATATAGCCATCATGATATGCAACTGCTTGTAAACAGGATGATATGCAGCATACTGCCATGGGTAATTGTGGACAACAACTTTCTATGTTCAGAATGCAATATACCTATGGACAAAATACATGTGTGAAAAATTTGCATCAGTGTCTGCAAACATTACCCACAACAACCAAAACAGTGAAAGTAGTGCCATTTACATAGAGCATTTCCCAAGGGAAGACTCACAGATGTAATCAATATCATAATATAGAGATAATGCCTTGCACACAGGTCTTCAACTTCAACAAACACATTGCAGGAGCACTATAATCATGGACATATTGAACTCATTTCTAAAAACTGATACAACTGCACAACAGTTGTGACATAATATAAGCGGACATATAGTAGTATCAGGTAGCTACACTATATATTTCAGAATCTGAGACTACTACAGACTTATATGACATACTAGGTTCATAGGTTCATAGGTTGGTAATAGGCTATTGGCCCTAGGGCCTATACAAGCCTAGCCATAACAATTCCCTGGCTATTTCTTCCCACACTATTTACTTCCCTGGACCCCTGTCTAGCAGTATTGACTGCCATATTTTGCTCTTCAGCACCATATATAATTAATAGACTTATTAGCATGCAATGTTTCAGAATTTTGGAGACTGACAGAACACAGTCTTAATCTCTATCAAATGCTATTGAGTCTAAAATCTGTAGGAAAATCCTAAAGTTTTGCAGAGGAAGCCATTTCTGTTGTTCAGAGGAAGAATGCTTTTAGAAAGCTGGGGTAGGCTGGTTTCAGTTGGTGTCCTTAGTCCCTGTAATAGCTAGTGAGGGAAGAGATGAATGATGAGGGTATGCCTGCTCATCACTTTAAAAGGAGGCATGGGGGCAGCATGTTTGCATGATGGCATGAGGAAGGGCACTGTTTAAGCACTGGAGCCATGAACAGTGTCCAGAATCAGGGAGTGTGCAGGTGCGCTTGTTTCCTGACTTTCCTGTAACTGGTCTAGTCCAGATACAGATTTGCTGTATCTAGGATTGTTTGTAAGCTTCTGAGCCCCCCCAAGCCTTTCTGTGTTGGAGGGAAGCCTTCTAGCTTATCAGTGGGAGTGGTAAGCACTAGGTAACCTGTCTAACACATAAGGAGTGGTTTCTGGCCCAGAAATTGTAGCTTGTTGGCCATTTGGGCAGTTTTTAAATCCCTTTCAACTTTCTGGTTCAAACGCCCACATTTGTGTGGGTTTACACTTGTTTAAGCTCTGCCTAGCGGCGCCGAGCTGAGGTAAACTATTACTGGTACCAGAAAGTCTGCTCTTCAGTTTTTTCCATTGAATCTTGCTAGTTCTTTCTCTCTTGCACTTCAAATAGCTGAATTGCTTTGCACTTCAGCAGGTTTGTGTAGCAATTATTCTTGTACACCTAAGTGCCATTAACACTAGTTGTTCTGGCATGATTAAAGGGCAGTTGCCTGTGCTTTCTCCTATTAACCTGGTGCATTTGGACATTCTGAGGCAGTGTAGCAACTGCCTCATAAACACAGACAACCCTCTCCTCTTACCTCCCAGCACTCAGACTTGTGAGAGATGCACTTACGTCACCAAATTGGAAGCTACGCACACTCCAGCCAAGACCAGGCTAGCTGGCCAAGAAGAGAAGGTCATCACCTCCGGCACACCACATGGAATACATAGCCCTTCAGAACACCATCACATCTCTCACATAAAAGCATAAACTACACACCCATCTTGCAGAGGCTCTCAATAGAAATTTACCCAAACAGCAGAGACCTCAAAGATAGAAATGCAGTCAACCACCACAACACAGCTCAAACCACAGGACACATACCTCACCTCCACAGTGTGCACCTCAACCTAAGCCCCTATGGCTAAACACCTTGCCCAATACACTAATCATAGGTGACTCAATAGTGAGGCACACAGATGTCCCACTCACTAGGTTGAATAAGGAGAAGGTAACAGTCAGCTGTTTGTCAGGTGCCAGAATCCGACACATAACACACACACTCAGGTCATTCCACAACAAGTACAAGTATGACTCTGTCATTGTCCATGTGGGTGTGAATGACCTGAGACACACCACCCTGGACTACATGAAAAGAGACATGGTGGAGCTCTTGGATTATGTGGCCCCGGCAGGTATGATCCTAGCCCTGAGCAGTATCCTACCATCACTCAGAATGATACCGCAGTACAAAAAAAAAATGATTGACTTCAACAATTGGCTAAGTTTCTGGTGTCATTCTAAGGGGATCCAGTATCTGTCTGCGTGGGATGACATGATTGACAGACCTCGATGCCTTGCCAGAGATTGCCTGCATCTGTTACCCCTGGGTTTCTGAGTACTGACTAAGGCTCTTGCCACCCCTATAATGACTTTTTTGGGTGGTGTTCCAAAGACCAACTTACCACTGTAACAGCTATAAATAAATGCAATCTGAGGGTCATGCTGCTCATCACTAGAACTCCAAATCTCAAGATGCACTCACTCGAAGCACTCCTCAAAATGGAGAACATCGACACTGGGCTGTAATGGAGACCTAGTTTAAAGCAGCAGACAACACCTCTGTGCTACCAGGCTATAACTCATTCCACACCTTTTGGGCCCAAAAAATGGACCATAGCTTCAAAGGCAGTGGTGTCTCCATAATCATAAAGGATATGCACACCTCCAGACTAGTAGCCCAGCATAACGCATCTGAGATACGTCAGGTACAACTAACATTGGGTAAGATGGCAATCCAGTCATAGCCTGCTATAGGTCCCGAACCATATCCCTATACTCTCACTCCATGTTCCTAAGCACCCTGGAATCTATCAAGGTCCAACCCAACACTCTCATACTAGGACACTTCAACTACCCCTCAATCAACTGGGAAAACTACTCAAGCACCAGTACACTGGCCCAACGCTTCCTGGAATTAATCAATTCCAATGCCCTCGACCAGCTCATTCAGACACCCACTAAAGGAAGCAACACCCTTGACCTGGTTATTACTAACATGGGCAACTGTTGCTCTACACCAGTAGTCAATCCATCCCTGGTCAGATCTGACCATAAACTAATCACCATAGAAATCCACATCTCATCCACACCCCCCGCAAAGGTAACCACTTTGAAAAATTTCTCCAAAGCTGACTTTGGGCTCCTAAAAACGGAGGTGGCTAACTTCATGGCACCCATGCCAATGGAAACTAGTTACATGACTGCCGAATCATGCACCAATGGACTGTATGAACATGAACACAGATGCATGGAAGTAGCCATACCCAACAGAACCAAGACGCTCTCTTCCAAAAAAAGGATGCCAATCTGGTGGTCCCCTGCCATTAATAAACTCTACAACAGAAGGAAGAAACTGTTGCAGAAAAAGGTGAAGTCCCAAGACTGGAAAAACTCCCTTATTAGCCTCAACAAAAAGCTGAGATCCCTCAGAAAATCCTTTAAAGCTGGATATGAAGGCAGAATTGCAGCAGACACTAAAAACAATCACAAAGCCTTCTATAGTTATATCAAGAACCTCCATGGCAATACCCAGATTTGATCTGCGTTACTGCACAATGGTACCTCCTATACTCAGTCAACAGATATTGCCAACATACTGGCTGACAGATTCAGTGCCAGCTTTACCCCCCCAAAGGATCAATCACAATACCGGAAGAATGCCAGGCACCCAGCATTACTGCAGCACAGGTTAAAGCTGCATTGTCCTAGTCCAAGAATACAGCTTCCATGGGATCCAATAATATTCCTGGCTGTGTTCTGCATAAACTCCAAAGTGAACTGGCATCACATCTGTGCACCTTGTTTAGTCACAGCCTCACCTCAGGCTTTGTCCCTACCGAATGTCGCACTGCTACAGTCATGCCTCTCCATAAAGGGTGAGCAACTACAGACCTTGGGAATTATCGCCCCATTAGCCTGATGAGTCTGATATGTAAAGCTATGGAGCACATCATCATGTACCTGATTTACAAAGATATAGGAAATCTCCAAACTCTAGACCCCACACAATTTGACTTTGTGAAAGGGAGGTCATGCCTGCTTAACCTGGTTGACTTCTTTGAGTCAGTCACCAGGGTTGTGGATGAAGGTAAGCCTACCTCGATCTGGCCAAGGCCTTTGATATCATTCCAAACTCAGGAATTATTGATAAACTCACCAAACTAGGCATCAACCCCTATATCACTAGGTGGGTTGCAAATTGGCTCACAGATAGACCACACAGTGTGAAAGTAGTAGACTCCAAGTCAGACTGCCAATCAGTTATAAGTGGAGTCCCACAGGGATCGGTCCTGGGTCCTCTCCTGTTTGGCAACTACTTCTCGGAAGTCCAGGCCAAAACAAAGAGACTCTGGCTAACCAAGTCTGCAGATGACTGCAAGCTGGGAGCCATTATTAACTCCCCAAGTGATGCAGACATCATACAGAAAGGCCTCACTGAGACCAATGACTGGTGTTGAAACCATGGCTTAAGGTTAATGCCAAAATGTGTCATCATCCCCTTTGGTAAAAACTAATTTCCCACTAATTACCACATTGATGGGAGCCCACTGAACACTGAAGGCATTATAAGAGATCTGGGGACCCAGGTTGACAGCAACCTCTCTTTTGACCACCACATTGCCATTGTGGTCAGAAAGTCCTTCTATGTGGCACATCTCATTACCAAGGGTTTTGCATCAGGAAGAAAGAGGTCATCATCTCTCTCTACTCTTCCCTAATTAGACCAATCATTGAGTGTAATGCCCCATTTGGCATGTACCTCACTAGACACCTGCAACAGCTGGAGAGGCCACAGAAGTACCTCACAAAGAGGATTCTAGGCATTAAACACATGTCCTACATGGAGAGACTCAAAAGACTCCAGCTATTCTTTGTCTCATATCGCCTACTTAGAGGCGATCTTTGCTTGACTTACAAAGCCATGTCTGACCCAGCTCTGTTAGAAATGCTACATCTAAAGAAATCCCAATCCCTCCTCACCACACACTCCAGAGACCTCAATCTCATTACCACAATCAACAGAACATGCTGGAGGGACAGGTTCCTCACTCAGAGAATGCCCATGCTCTGGAATAGACTTGCTATACATGTCAAGCAGAAAACCTCGCTGTCCCACTTCAAGAGAAATCTTGATGACTGGATGAGTAATAGAAAGTTCACCCCAGGGATCACTCCAGTGGCTCTATTTGATAGAGCCACTGGGAACTAATGTTAGGTGACACGATGCCAGGGCACTTCTATGGGCTAGGCTTGTAAAAGCTCCAGGGCCATTAGCCTAGGACACACCTATGAACCTATGGAGGGTCTCACTAATTTAGGAGGGGTGTGGACTCACCTAAAGAGATGCTCATACCTATCAGCTCACAAAGGTTTAGGTTACACAAGGTACAGTTTGAAGAGTCTCACAAAGGATAGTGGCATAGGCTACTGGGCTTAGCTAGGGGGGGTGGGGGGGTGTACCTACTTATAAAATATTTTGGGTGGGGGTGGCATAATGGGTGGGAGTGGTTGCCTTATAGACAGGTGTGCAAGGGTTTGAGTTTGATTCACACATGGGGTAATTTGGCTAGGTAATGGTGGTGTCCATAGTGGCATTTAGCCTAGTACTAATATATGAACCTATATAAATATTTTTTAACTTAAGCTATTTTGCAAAATCCCGGTACATGTGAGGGCAGAGCACCTCTCTGTCTCTGTTCAAGAGGAATCTTGACCATGGGATGGGAGATTGCAGATATATACAGGATTTACTTCAGCGCCACACTTGACAGAGGGCACAGAAAAATGATAGGCTAGTTTTTATTCAAACTAAAGGGGTGGCGAAAGCCACATAACTATGGGCTAGGCTTATAAATGCCCTTGGGCAGATAGCCTAGTATGAACCTATGAACCTATGAACCTATGATGTTCTGAATGATGCCAGCATGGGGAGGGGGGGTGTTGGGCCTATCAATACTGAGTCGGGCCATCCTCTGTGAGTGGCGGTGTTGGCTCCCAAGCTCACTCTTCTCCTATACTCTGCCTTTACCAGTCCATATCTATTGGTGTACCAGATCTGGGGTTGTTTAAATAACTGGGTGATGCTGTATTACTGTGGTATCAAGGACAAAAGGGTTCAGATGAGCAACACTTCCTTGTAAGTCATTATATCCCACAGAATCACCAGAGATTTACAAAAAAAAAAAACAGTCCTTCAGATAAATATGCATAATGCAGGACATATTACTGGAGTGAGAGACAAGCAGAGTTACAGAAATGTCTGGGCTTTTCAGGTATTTCTTGAATATTGTAGGCTTAGCACGCTGCAGTGCAGCCATACCTGGATATACAAAGAGCTGATATCTGCTAATATGTGATAGTCTGAGAAGTATGATTATATGTTTATACAGTACTGAGTAGCGTAATGCAATGTTTAATATATAGAACTGATATTGGTTAACACATACTAGTAATGCAGGTACTGTATACATAAGTCACTTGCTACAGTATGGTAACATACTACTTCTAAGTACTATTAGTAGCTGTACTAATCAGCAGCTCATACTGTTATAAAAGGCTATGCCATTGGTAAAATGCAAGCAGCTAAACCGTTATGATAACATACTAAACAATCACCCATGAGTACTTGTGGCATTCGTGTAGTAAAGATTATAGGATTATATGACAGAAGATATGTGATGTCTGCTGTATCCCAGTAGTGGCATATGCAGGTAAAATGAAATATTTTCAACACGCATTATGTTTACAACAAAAGGTTTAGTAATGACATGTGCAATGAATATTATGAGAATGCAAAATAACAGGTTGTATTTTTTTCTTCTTTTGTAAATATGCTATATCATTTCTTATTTGCAAGCATAACTAGCCAAATGAATAACAGAGGCATCTAAAGCTCCTATGTTTCTTTGACATTGTTTGATGTTGTCATGGAGTTTGTGAAAAGCAGTGCTATAACAGGATGTGTTGCTGCCATGTGAACAAAAATCAGGTAACTATGTAGAGGATGCAACCTAACAGTGAGAGCCTGAGATAATAATTGATGTCCTTACATTCACCACTACAGTATTTCTTACAAATGGGATTCCCTACTGTGAGGCCCAATGTCCGGCCAGTTTACCAAAGTGTACCATTGCTTTAAGGTATGTTGAACATTACCTACACACTCCTTGAGTAGGGTAGGGCATAAAGTTGATGTTCAGGTGTACCATCCTCAGAAGTTCTTTGCTGCCAGTCCAAATGCTGTTTTAACCATCGGTCTCTTACCTCCGATGATTTTTTTACCGTTTTTCTGTTTGTTGGTATTCCTGTTTGCTGGAGTCCTCACTGTTCCAGTTAAGTTTTTGTTTACTTTTTCTGTTTGTTTTGTGCTGTTTAGGGTTAATGACATCCAGGAAGGGTAAATACCAGTGTGGGAGACTGATTCCCCATAAATACTGCTATGGTAAGTGCCTTTTTTTGCCTAGGTGCTGCTCACGGCCATACATCTTGTTCAATTTGTCAGGCTTTTGTCCCCAAAACTCTTTGTAGTAGACTTTCTTTACTTTCATTGTATCTTGAGAACCAGCATCTTAAGCTTCTTGCTGCAGATGCTATGGATGGAACTATCTGCCCTTGTGGGTCAGCCGTCAGGGAAGAAGAAGGTGCATAAGGTAAGGCCAAAATCTTCTGCTGTGCAGCCACTGCTGGGAGTTTCTCCCGAGGTTATCACAAACCCAAAGATTCGCCTGGTTGTAGTGTCAGATTCCTCTGCCACGTCTGGGTTGGAGGTCAGTGAGGATCTGGCAGGGAGGACGTCCGATGAGGCTTTGCAGGCGTCCATTTTGGGTCTTCAGAGGGACTCATGGTTTATTGTTTCTGAGGTGTGTAGAGGGGTTCCACAGTTAGAAAGAAGTTCCTACTACAGTTGTTGAATGCCATCCTGTTTCAGAGCCTTCTCAGCTTAATAGGATGGATGTCCCCTTAAAAAAAAACAGAAAACTAATCATTTACTAGTATACAAACTTATTCCCATACCATCAAAGTGCCAGGGCACTTTATATGTAAAACGAAAGGTGTGGTGTACATTTGTGTATGTAGTGGCTGTCCAGGATTTGATGTGGGAATGATGACTAGGTCTCTTCATGAAAGGATAAGGGAATATTATTATAATATAAAAAAGACGGATGAAAAGATTTCTTTGTATAGACACACAGCTGAATGTAAAGCATATAAGAAGTTTATTTTTTCATTTTAGAAAAAGGTAAATTAGATTTCAGTGGTGGTGATTTTAAAAATCAGATAAGCAGATAAGACACTAGGTTTAAATGAAGTTATTAATATTAAATGTTTTTTAAAATATGGAAAATTAAATTTGAATAAGTAGTTTTACTATTGTTTTTATTGTAGTAATGTTTTATGAGAAATTTAAGTTAATTAGATTATTAGATAATTGTGTTAATTGAAGGGTATATAAATGATGGTAAAAATTGAGATTTGTATTCAGTTTTGAAGACATCTTAGGATGAAAGGAGTCAAATAAAGGTGTATGCTAAAGAAGTGTGGTTCATTGTTACATTAGTCCTCGAGCCAGTGTACCAGTATTTTTTGAGTTGGTGTTTTGCACTGGTAGAAGCCTTCTTTTTGGGGTTTGTGTTAGCTTCTTCATGGCCAATGCAGTTTTGGATACTTTAATGGATGTTGCATTACATTCAAATCCAATTAAAGGGGGGCCTGATGTGATTCAGCTTTTACTGAATACTATGGTGGATTTTCAGAAAACCTTGTTAAAGATGGTGCCTGAAAAGAAAAAAAAATGGATGAATTACTTACTAGTTCAGAGGATGATAGAAAGACTGTGATTGAGTGCACAAGAACTAGTAAACCATTGTCTCAGGTAACAAATAATGATTTTGAAGAACCAGCTATTTTTCAGTATATGGATGTTAACTCTGTTTTAAACAACCAACAGGATCCATTTTATAATTCAGACTTTAACACCATGTCCAGGATAAATGCTGAATATAAGGGATCCTGTAATAAAATTATTAAATTATTGAAGAAATATAGAAGTTTAGATTTAGAAAATAAATATCTTGAAAGATGTGTGGAACTGAAATTCGTATCTAAGGGACTTAGGTTTCTTAAATGCCCAAATGGTACTAATGTTAATGATCCATTTTATTCAGTTCTAGTAGATTTCTTCAACCCAGCTGGTTTGAAATTACTTGGACTATTAATTGATAATAATAAAAAAACTATGGAGATTTTAAAAGCTGACATTACTTGCTTGGATAAATCATTGTGTAGCCTGAATAAGAAAAATGCGTACTACTCATCCTCATTTCATGAGGTAGAACAATATAAAAAAGCTGTAATAGCTTGCAAACAGAATAAGCTGTTAAGCGGTATCGCAGCTTATGATAACTTTTCTGCATATTTGCACTTTGTGGTAAATAATAATGATAAAAAGAAGGTTAATAGTAAAAAAAGTTTAAATTTGGGAACCAATGTAGAGAATCCGGTGAGTGAAAGATCTACCAGGCAATCCATGACATCAATTCCTTGAGGCCAGAACTTCCAGGCTGGTAATAACAGTAAAGTTTCAAATATGTCTACAAGAACTGGTGAAACTAATTTGAGGGTAGCTGAAGTATTGGAGGAGACTGATAATTGTTTTTTTAACAGTGATGTCCCGTCAAACAGAATAGGAGGTGCCAGACCTAAAACTTTTTTATTAACAAATGAAGCCAAAGGAATAAAAACCAGGGCCATGAGGATGAGGGAGTTGATGACATCAGGATCTTCAACTGACAACAAAACGGGGATGACAAACAGGATGTGAGCATTTTTAATTGTCTGACTTTGAACTAACTTGTTTACATAAGAAATTGTTGACTTTGGGACTTAATTTTGTGTCTACAAAAAGGGCTGATATTGTTTGAACGATAATAGATTTAACAAAATATACACAGCAATTGAATTTAAGCTTTATATTGAAAAATCTGCAAGCTGGTGTCTTGAAATTTGTTAAACCTTCATGTTTTAACCCTTTGTTGTCAAACACCTTAAAAGTGTTTGAAAGAATATGTGAAACAGAAATTAGAGCTGTTTTAAATAATGTGAAATATTTTAAATACCACAACTTAACTAACGCAGAAAGTAAATATCTGAAGGAAATAAGAGACAACCAAAATCTTAGAATAATGAAAAGCGATGAGAGGGGGGTTAGTATTAATGAATTCTAACCAGTACATAAACAGTATGTTGAGATTATTAGAAAATAAGAGTGAATATGAACAAGTGAGTTTCAATGACTTACAAAAGAAATGTAAAGAGATGTACTGTTTTTGTATGATAACCTGATGAATGGGCTGATAGATTTTGAAATGTATATTTTTTGTTTAATTGACAAACCTTGAATTGGCACCTTGTTTGGAATACCAAAGATTCACAAGGACAGGGACAACCCCCCTTCAGACCAATAGTTTCCTCACCTAACTATATCACTGAAGGAATAGCATTAGTTATAGATTCAGTTTTAAACCCTTTAACCCAAAGGTTGAAATCATATATCAAGGATTCATGGGCCATTTTAGCTAAATTAAGGATTTTTTTAGAAGGGTTTGGTTTTGAAAGTAACAAACACATTATTTTTACTGTTGATGTGGTGTAACGTTTTACTTCCATCCCACTTGATATAGGGGTTATACATGTGAGAAATTTCTTAAATAAGTATACTAGCATTTCTAACCAGCATATACATTTATATTGTGATATGTTGGCTGTATTGTTTGATAATAACTGTTTTATGTTCAATGGCAAGTATTTTAAGCAATTGAGGGGTGTTGTGATGGGTTCTCCAGCACCTCTTTCTTTTGCTAACATAGTGATGGGTAGGTTGGAAAATACAGTAATAAAAGATACTTGTGACATATCTAATATGTGTTACTACAATAAATTTTTCAACAATTTGTTTTTTATTATAGAAGGTGACTCTACTACTGTAATGGACTTTGTGAATATGATTAAATTTAATTCCAAATTTTTGAAATTTACTTTGGGCGAAAAGGGTAGTAATATTAATTTTTTAGATGTTAACCTTGAATGGGATGACAAAAATAAGATATCTAATAGTAAGATATAGACGAAAGAAACATTTATAAATAGTTATTTACATAACAAAAGTAACCATCCCAGGTTTATAAAAAAGAATATTCCAAAAGGACAACTAATTAGATGTAGTAGAATGACAAGTAATGATGGAGTAACAAAGGATGAGTTTAAATGTATATGTGAAATGTTTGAAGTTAGGGGATATGACAAAGATTATCTTACTAAATTAGCTGAAGATATTTTTAGTAAGAGACAAGAAAAATATTCCCCCATTTTAAAACAATTGTTTCAAACTAATCTGGTTACTGAAGAAGGTAATACAAAAACGAAGTTATGTCTTACCATAATGTTCCATCTGTGTTGTTGATCTTTGTTCATTCATTACTGATGGGTTATCGGTTCCATCCTCGGAACCAAGCCAGCCATATATCAAGTTTGTGTCAGCCAAAAACTCTCAGCCAAGGTCCTATCCAGAATGCTTTGCACCCTGTTACCTCAGATCGAGTTTGCAAGTTGATAGACAAAGGTAGAGACTACCTCTGGTCATAACAGTCCTACAATAAAGGAGTATATGAAATCAACCAGGAACCTCCAGAGGGGGGGGGGGAGTAATGAATGAATGAAGATCAACAACACAGATGGAACGTTATGGTAAGACATAACTTTTTTATCTGATGTTGTTAATTTTCATTCATGCCTTACTGATGGGACAGAGTCCCCAGCTACCTGTATCCATGGGTGGCCCTCACAGAAGGACATTCCTGAGCACCATGGAGACAAAAGAAGCTCTACCTCTGGAGGCCAAATCCAATTTGTAATGAAGAATAAATGTATGAGGTTTGGCACAAGTCACAGCTGAGCAAATATCATTGAGGGAAGCCTTAGCATGGAAAGCTGCTGAAGTTGCCATAGACCTTGTAGAATGGGCTTTCACTCTGTGAGGCAATGTGAGATTGTTTTTGTTGTAGATAAAGGTAATACAGTTTCTCAGCCATGATGCCAATGTAACTTTCAAGAGAGAATGACCTAATCTTGGTCCAGAAAAGACCAGAAAAAATTGGTCTGATTTACGGGTAGATTTAGTTCTGTCCAGGTAGAATCATATTTGCCTATGAACATCCAGAGAGTGCAGGCAATACTATCCCTTATTAGAATGATTAGGAAAAATACTGGAAGGTCAAGAGACTTGTTGATAGACCGCTCTGACACCACTTTTGGTAAAAAGGAAGAATTAGTTCTCAGTGATACCCCATCCTTATCGAAGATAAGATAGGGACATTTGATGCATAAGGCTTGAAGTTCTGACAAGCGTTTGGCTGATGTGATTGCAATCAGAAACAAAGTTTTCCATGAGAGATATTTTAAATCACATGAAGACACAAGTTCAAAGGGGGCAGCTGTTAGGACTTGCAGAACCAAGGCCAAATCCCAAGGTTGTACTGGTTCTCTAAAGGGAGGTTTTAGGTGAAGAACCCCCCTTCAAGAAAGTTTTACAGAGTCTATGTGACATGAGCGAAGAATCCTGAAAACCAATGTGGAAATTTGAAATGTCAGCTAAATGTACATGAATAGTAGAGGCAGGCACCCCAGAATGGAAAAGATGTGATAAGTAATCCGAAACCATCAAAACTGGGGCTGACAAGGTGTCTAATTGTTTATTTGCTGCCCATAGAGAAAACCTTTTCCATTTATTAGATTAGTCTGGTGGACAATTTATGAGATGCAATAAGAATATTCCGCACTGGGGATGAGAGGTTTTCCTGCCTGGCAATCATTGAAAGTGGAGAAACCAAGCTGTCAGTTTCAGGGTTGTTAGATAGGGGTGAGTCAGACCCTGTGGATGGGAGAGCAACTTTGGGGATGTATTGAGGCTCCACAGTCGATCTAGCAGGTGAGGCCAAAGGAAGGGGAACCAGACTTATTGAGGCCAATATGGAGCAATGAGGATCAGTTTGCTTTTCAACTGCTGTGCTTTCTTCAAAAATTATGAGATGAGGGGGAGAGGAGGATAAGCATAAAGTAAACCCAAGGGCCAAGCGTGGACTACAGCTCCTCTTGGTGACTGTCTCTGAGGGGGGGATCAGGGCAAATAGTTGCTGCACTTGTAGTTGGCTGGAGAGGTGAATAGGTCACAGGAAGGCTGGCCCCAGCAGTTGAAAATGTTTGCAGCTATCACAGGATTGAGGAACCACTAGTGAGGTTGTAGGATGCACCTGCTCAACTTGTCTGCTATCACGTTGGAGCACTCGGGAATGTGCATTGCAACTAGAAAGCAGTTGGAAGCTATCGCCCATTGCCATATTCTTAAGGCCTCTTGGCATAATGGATAAGATCTGGTGCCCCCTTGCTTGTTGATGTACCAGACCGCTGACATGTTGTCTGATTGGATCGCAATAGCCCCAGATGGAAGGATAGAATGGAATGCTTGCAACGCTAGTAGCACCGCCCTCAGTTCCAGGACACTGATATGCAAAAGGGCCTCTGTCTCTGACCAGGTGCCTTGGACAGAGTTTCCCTGACATAGCCCCTCCACTCCATCAGGGAGGCATCCGTGGTCACCGTGGCTTTTGGCTGATGGAGACTGAAGGGGTGAGACCATTGTTGGGCATTTTGAGATGTCCACCAGAGTAAATCTTGCTTGCATCTCTGAGTTACACTTATCTGAAAGGACAAAGGATGTTGGAGAGGGTACCACTGAGTGAGAATTAACCACTGAAGGAGTCTCATGTGGAATCTGGCTAGAGGAACAATGGTGATCGAGGCTGCCATTGACCCTAAGAGTTGGAGTATGAACCGAACAGAAGATTTGTGGTGACAGAGCAGCGGCTGAACCTGTTGCCTTATTCTTTGAAGTTTGTGGTCCGGGAGAGATGCTGTGCAATTTCTCGTGTCTAACAGAACCCCAATGAATTCTAAAGACTGTGCTGGAGTCATGTTAGACTTCTCCCAGTTTATAGTGATTCCTAGGTGTTGTGCTGTGAGGAGAGTGTAGTGTAGGGCTTCTTCCAGTAGATGCTTGGTGGGTGTGGTGAGGAGCTAGTCATCTACATATGGAAACACCTGGAATCCTTGAAGTTGCAGGTACGCGATAACCACTGCCATGCATTTGGTGAACACTCTGGGGGCTATAGAGAGACTGAAGGGCAGTGCTTGAAATTGGTAGTGACTGGCTCCTATGCAGAAGCGGAGGTATCTTCTTGAGCGTTTGTCCATTTTTATGTGGTAATACAGATCTTGAAGATCTACACAGCACATCCAATTGTCTTCTTCCAGAAGAGGAAGGATATATTGAACCATGACCATCCCAAATTTCTCTGTGTTTACAAATTTGTTCAGTGTGTTGAGATCCAGAATTGGTCTCCAGTCCTCTGTCTTTTTAGCACTAAAAAGAACTGTGAGTAAAAACTGGATCCCATCTGGTCTGGAGGGAACCATTTGGATGACTTTTTTGTAGCAGCTTTTGAATTTTGTATGCTGCTGCTTCCCTTGGAATGTTGGGTAATTCCCTGGATGAGGTTGGACAAAGATGAAAGGGGATGTGATAGCCTCTGGATATTATCTGTTGTACCCAAGAGTCGGTGGTTATGTTTCACCAGGCAGTGGGGTACAAGGAGAAACAACCCCCAACTGCTTCTAGAAATGAGCAGTTGGGCAATGTTTCAGGAGCGCTGATACGGTTGGCCAGAGAAAGAATCTCTGGAACCCTGGTTTTGCAGACCTCCTCTGCCTCTAAAGGGGTGTCTTCCATTGGAGTTTCCCCCTCTGCCTCTAGGGGAGAACTCGGCATGTGCATCACAGAAAGAGCCCTGTGAGTTCCGGTGCCACAACTTCCTGCTCCTCTGATTTCTGGAGTAGAATTGTTGAGGAGCGGAGTGTCGGACACCAATGGCAGATAAGGTCTTGCCATCTTGTTTGCACCTTGCCAGTGTATCTTTAACTTTAGGGCCAAACAAAGAAGCGACCTTGATGGGGGCATTCACAAAGGAAGCCTTAAAGGAGTTCGCAAAGTCACAAAGATGCATCCAGGCACGTCATCTGGTGACTATACTTGCATCTGCTGCTCTAACCACTCCTTCCGTTGTGTGAGAAATAAGACACATGATAGAATTGGATATGGATTCTAGGGTGGATATCTGAGAAGCTACATTGTCATGGACCTCATCAGAAACAGCTCCTGCCAAGGTTTCAGAGAGTTGGTTGATAAGATCCCTCTGGAGCCTCATAAAGTGTGCCAAATAGTTCAAAGACCTAATGGCAAAGGTCAATGAAGCAAACACATGCTTCCTGAGTCTGTCTATTGCCCAGGACTCCTTGTTGGGCAGATGGACAGTTTGGCTATCTTCTGCCAAGTCGTACTTGGTTACAGCCACCACGACCATGGCATCTACTGGAAGACCTCTTGACCAATGGGGATGCTCAGCTGGGGGAGATAAGATCTTGTCAGGCCTCTGTGGCACAGCTTCCAGGGTGTCAAGAGCCTTCCATGCATGCTGGATGATGAGCTGGACAAGCTCATTGGCCGGCGAGGTAACCCAGGAGGTAGGGTGCTGGGGACGAAAGGACTGCAGGAATACGGATTCCTCTGAGGAAGGATTAGAGGACTTCCAGTTGCCCCTCTGTCTAAGGATCTCAAAGATGTCACCAAAGGACACGTCATCAGAAAGTGACCATGGGGAACCTTCCCCGTCATCAAAGTCTCTATCTTCGTTCGAAGACTCCTCAGTGGAGTCCATGTGCTTTCTCTTGCATGAACCCTTGAGAGGTACTTCCTCAGTGGGAGGCTCTGGGGAAGACTGCAAGAGGGGGTCTCCTGAGGGGGAGAAACCTGAGGCCCCTGTGCCCAGTGTCCAGTGGTTGTGGCTTGTGAGAGTTGTTGCACAGAGGGGGGGAGGACTCCGACATGTGGGTTTTTCCAGCAGAGGAAAGTGCCCTTTCCATGGCCTGGAAGGCGGGCCCGGACAAAGAGGGAAGGGAGCCCAGAACCGAGCACAACAACCTCAAAACTGGGGTCACACTCCAAGCTGACGAGCCAACCCCCAGACCAGGAGTCTCAAGAGGACTGTGAACCATGAGAGAGGGAGGATTCCTGGAGGGTGCCATAGAAAAAATTGGTGTGGAACCAAGAATGCCCTCCCCCATGGCACAGCCACTAGCCTGAGAAGAGCCTGATGCCCAGTGCACCAAGGGCAACAAGGATGACTCCTGGCTCCAAAGTGAGATCCACTATTGAGGTTCGAGGAGGGAAACTGCTGTTGGAAGAATGGGCTTCGACACTTGGGTGGACGTCAAAGGAGGAGTGTACGTTGGAGTTTGAGGATTAATACATTCACCTGAAGTAGGAAACATAGGTTTAGAGATACCCCTGGCCACAAGAAACTGGTCAACAAGCAGCAACACATCTTGTTCAGAGAGGCTCCTGGCCAACCACATAGAGAAACCTGAAGGCGATTCTGGCCTTTCTAGAAAAGGGCTATATTGGCTACCAACGAATGGATCCAAAGAAGGAGACTACCTGGTCCTTGCTAATTTGAGTGGAGCAGAGCCTAGAACTGAGGATGTCTGCACTGAGAAAAATGGTGTCAAAGTAGTCTGTGCTGACAAAGGCAGTGCCATAGAAGTTGAAGGTGTCTGCACCATAAAGGCAAGTGTCTGCACGAATGGTACGGTGCCATCAAGGAAGGTGTCTGCACTGGTAACAATTACAGTACTGAAAAGGACTGCACCAAAGAGCATGTTGGTGCCAAAAGTGTCTGCACCATGGAGGACAGACTTGGGGCAGAAGGAGATTGCACCAACTGTACCAAAGGAGACTGTACCTGCAGGGATGGTGCTGGTAAGGTTTGCGACAGAACTGTCAGAGCCATAAGTGTCTGCACCAGGAACTCCGGTGCCAGTGTCAATAAGGAGGACATGGCTGGAGCAAGAATCAACTGGGGTGGTGCCATGCCTGGAGCTGAAAGGGTCACAGGTGGCAGCACTGGAGTAGTATTTTTCACTTTCTTATGAGTTGACTCCCTGTGATCTCCAGAGGGAGAAGAAGTGAGCGACCTCGATGAGGAAGAGGAAGAGGAAGAACACCTCTTATGGGGTTTAGCAGGAGGGTGTGAGGCCTCTGAACCAGAGATAGTCATACAGAAGTGAGGTTTGAGGAGACATTTCAGGATTAACTTGTTCTTTCTCTCATTAATAGTCCTGGTTGAAAAATGTTTACAAATCCCACACGGGGGATCCACAGTAAGGTGGGAGACATTCAAACAATAGACACATAAGTCATGGCCATCAGAAAGCATTAACTTATGGCCACAATCCTTACACTGTTTAAAACCAACACTACTTTTCTTGTCCGCCATAATGATGTGGAGAAGAACGACAGTACCAAGAATAAGAAAGGCTACCCAGAAGGGTAAGAAGAGAGAGAAAGAAGGAAGGATTACCAACGATGGTAATGAAGAATTACCTCAAAGGTAAGAAAAGGGTAATAAAGGGAAATAGACTAAAGGGAGAGAGTCTTAAAGATATGTTAGGCTAGGAGAATAATAAAAGTAACTGATTGAACAACTTTTTTAAGTAGAGACAATATAAAAACTTTCAAAAATTATTCACTTAGCTGAGAGAGAGTGGTTTGACATGGCTGTACAGCAATGTGGCAAACGAGATCTGAGGTAACAGGGAGCGGAGCATTCTGGATAGGACGTTGGCTCGAGAGTTTTTGGCTGATGCGAGCTTGATATATGGCCGGCTCAGTTCTGAGGACGGAACTGATAACCCATCAGTAAGGCATGAACGAAGATTAACAACATCAGATTAAGAATTTAATATGTAACTTGGAAATGAAAGTAGACATTAAGAAAATTAGAGAAATTATTCAAAGTAATTGGAAGATTTTGGAAGGCAATAAGGAACTGTTTGAAATAGTAGGTAATAGACCTCATTTTGTTTATACAAATGAACATAATCTGAAAAAGATATTTCATCAGGACAATACTAAGTATATTTCAGAATATCTGCATACCCAAAAAGGAGATGTTATGTACAAGTGTGGTAATTGTAGGTATTGCAGATATATTTCTGAAGGGTCATTTATTAGTATACAAACTTATTCCCATGCCATAAAAGTGAGAGGGCACTTTAAATGTAAAACGAAAGGTGTGGTGTACATTTGTGTCTGTAGTGGTTGTCCAGGATTTCATGTGGGAATGACGACTAGGTCTCTTCATGAAAGGATAAGAGAACATTATTATAATATAATAAAAAATGTTGAAAAGAGTTCTTTGTAGAGACACACAATTGAATGTAAAGCATATAAGAAGTTTATTTTTTCTATTTTAGAAAAAGGTAAATTAGATTTAAGGGGTGGCGATTTTAAAAATGTTTTAGAGCAAAGGGAGATTTGTTGGCAAATTAGACTTAAAGCAGATAAGACACCAGGTTTAAATGAAGTTATTAATGTTAAATGTTTTTTAATATAGAAAATTAAATTTGAATAAGTAGTTTTACTATTGGTTTTATTGTAGTAATGTTTTATGTGAAATTGAAGTTAATTAGATTATTAGATAATTGTGTTAATTGAAGGGTGCATAAATGATTTATTTTATTTTATTTTATTTTACATTTGTTGACCGGGCTGGTCCAACTGGATATATGTCCATTTTCAGCAGAGGCCCGGGGAGAAAAGCTCCAAGTGAAATACATTAAACACTGAGCATTAAAAACATTAATCATTAAAAGCATTAAACATTAAAAAAGTTACAAATATAGTTCAGAGAAAATAAATAAATAAATAATATCATAATAGTATTTTTACAGTGTCTGCAATAAGCAAAATAAGAACATCAAAGGGTAAAATTCAAATTCGATATTGAATAGTAAGTTTTTGAAAAGATTTGTAAGCAAGATACATGAGAGTTCTAGGAGCAGAATGGTAGCTAGTCAGGGTTAGAGCAGGGGCAGAGGCAGTGAGTTAGGAGGTGAGTTTTGAGTTGGGATTTGAAGCTGGGAAGAGAGGAGATAGCAGTGAGATTGGAAGGAAGGGAATTCCAGGCTTTTCTAATTGTGTTAGAGAACAAGGAGTCGCCTGCTAAGTTGTTGGATTTACAGGTAGATATTAGTAGTTTGTTAGAAGAATGCAGACTTTTATGATTACAATAAGGGCTAATGGGGGTAGTGAGTATAGGGGTGTTGGTAGGTTTGAAGAAGATTTTATGGGCTAAAGAGAGCTGGTGAAATAAGATGAGATTTTGCAGCTCTAGCCATCCCAGTTGTTTTAAGTTTAGGCAGTGGTGAGTTCTAAAGGTGGAGCCAGAGGCAAATCTGACAATACTGTTGTAGGCAACAGTCAGTTTGGAGAGGTTAGTTTTGGACAGATATGTATAGATGGGGGAGGCGTGAAGTAGGGTAGAAATCAAATGGGTATGTGCTATGGAAGTTCTGGCTAGTGGTGTAAGAAATGGTTTAATTGTAAACAAGGAGCCAAGATTTCTGTTGACTAATTTTATTGTGCTGTTAATGTGAGAGTCAAAGCATAGGTTGTTGTCTATCTCTACTCTGAGGAGCCTGGTGGAGGGGTCAGGAGATATGTAGGTGCCATTACTAGAGAAGACAGAGAAGTTGAGTGGAGAGGATTTTAGGGTGGGGGAGAAAAGTAACAGTTTGGTTTTCTTGGGGTTTAAGATTAGGCATCTTTTTAAGAACCATTTTTCAACATTTTGGAAAGTCTGTTGGGTGATAGAGTGCAATTCAGAGGGGGATGAGACAGAACAAATCAAAGTAGAATCATCAGCATATTGTATACAGGTAGCAGAGGACAAACTGGTATGTAGATCATTGATGAAAATAGAGAACAGAAGGGGGCCAAGTATTGAACCTTGGGGGACTCCAAGGGTAATATGTAGGAGGTTGGATAAGCTGTTTTCCCAGTGCACTGCCTGTTGTCTGTTATGAAGATATGATTTGAACCATTTTATCGCACCAAAGTCGAGAGCAAAAGTTTTAAGTAGGTTTAACAGTATCTGGTGGTTGACCATATCAAAAGCTTTGGATAGGTCAATAAAGAGAGCATGATGCTAAAAGTTGAGATTTGTATTGAGTTCTGAAGAAGTCTTAGAACGAAAGTGGTCAAATAAAGGTGTACGCTAAAGAAGTATGGTTCATTGTTACATTAGTACTCGAGCCAGTGTACCAGTATTTTTTTGAATATGGCTTTATATGTACCCATGCCTGAATATATTTCATGGTACTCTAATGATATTCTAGAAATACATGCAAAATCCAAGTTTCTGCAATTACATTCTGATGGTAAGTCCTGCATCATTTGTATTTTCTTTTGCACAACTGTTTGTTTCAGTTTTTTTTTTACAAATCTAGGGTTGCCTTTTGTGGGTGTGTGTCTCATCTAAACCCTTGTTCTCCTGATAACAAGTTATTCAGTGGAACCCTGGTTATTAACTCATCTGTGCTGGGATCACCAGCTGGGCGCAAGCAACCATTTATGTTTCCTATGTTGACCAAACCCAGGGGCACAAGGACCATCTAACTAACTCCAGCATATTGCTTTTATCCCTCCCATCAAAGAGAGGTGACCCGGCATAACCTCCTAATTAATTTCTACTGCCAGATCTGATAGATGCCAGACTGCATACATGAACCCAGGTCTGGGTCACTGGTACAGCTTCAGTCCCTCTAAATTAATGTAGCTGGCTTACTCTACAGCACTTGCAGAAAATGGCAGATATTATTGCATCAGAAATTGTTTGTGAAGAATGACACTGTTGGCTATCAGTCCCTGGCATGTTCTGTGGGCTACCAGTCCCTGGCAAGGTACACATTTTGAATGAAACCAGATTCTGAAACACTCATGTTAATAGGTTTATAGGTTCATAGGTAAGTAGTTGGCCAGCTGCCCTTGTGGGGAATTTTATGAGGAGCCAGTTTCCAGTTTTGTGCTCAAAATAACCTGTCCCATTTGATGTTAGATTAACCTTACCCATTCCATGGTCGATAATTATATATAAACCCTAGTGAGAATAATTGGAATTATACCATAAATAATTTGAGAGGACCCATGCATGAGAAAAAGCATTTAAAAGTTACCTCTGTCCATTAGTAGTACAGGTAGCAGTCCTGGGGTAAATTCATTGCTTCCCATCCAAACATATACGCTGCGCTTGAAAAGACAAGGGTGAACTTTGTTTTTTGTGGATGGGGAATCTGTTCCATAGCAGCAGTATCCTCTATAATATGTACATGCCACTCCAAACCATTATGTTGATGTTGCAGAAGAGGTTTAGGTCCCTAGACTAAGTATTTCTGATGCTATTTGATGTGCAATAAATCCATCAGTAATGGGTTGGAGGATGCCTTGTATGCCAGATGCAGCAGGTCACCTCTTAGCATTCTGTACCATACCGAGTGACAAGGCTTTGAATTGATCCATGAGGGACATGTTGTTTAGGCCTTGTATCCAGTTAGCAAGGTGTCTCTGTGGGTGTTCCAGTTATTGCATGTGTCTAATGAGGCTCATTAGTGCTGTATGACATTGGAGAGCTAAATATGGTGTCAATATGTCATACAAGTCCATAGTATTCTGAGACATGCACGTATATGGGAATATTACCTCTACATATTGAGATAAAGTAGCTGCCTGATACCATCATAAATCCAATTATCTGTTATATCACATCCACTAGGCTGTATCACATTTTATATTGTGTTGTATATGTACATAACTATGGTTCTCCTACCATGTGTTAATCTTGTAGAACACTTTTGAATGGAGGACACAACTTATATATTGTGATACTGACTACATCGTTGAGGCTTCCCTTGGAAACTGTTTATTGTAGATGGCAAAACAGCCATTCTAATGCACCCTGTGCATGTTGTCTTTATTTTTCTGTATCTGTATATGTTTAGCCTGCACACATTCTCTCTCTTTGTCTGCATGATTTGAGATTTTCATCTTAATGCATATGTCTTCGGACCATGCTGTCCGGGTTTATCTGTTTTTATTTGTATAAGGTCTGTTCTGTGGACAGTTCCTCTGTTAGTTTCTGCTGCTGGAGGTCATTGCATCTTTATTCTGTCAGTGTTTTTATCCACTATGTGTCTACTTCCTTTGTTACCCTAGGCATGTTACTGCAAATGGACTGCTCCATTACCACTATTTCAAGAGCCACAACAATTTCTCATTGTCTGCGTATGTACTTGTTTATTGTCATGCACTGAACTGATATCTTGGGGGCATTTGGGTGGTTGCAACTGCCCATGTCTGGCTCAGGCACAAATCCTCCCTTGCTGTACCATCAGAAGTAATGGACCTGTGCTATCAGTATGTCAGAAGTGGGTGTTCGCCTTTTATTTAAAATGTGAAAGATTTAATGAACAAATGGTTGAATAGTTTATTTATTTATTCATTTATTTTTTTAGTCTCAGCTGCATTTTCACAATGTAGCTGTGCACTTGTAGTCTACAAAAAAAAAAGATATAGTTACCCAAAGGAAAATGGCTGCATTAAAGTGTCCAACCAGTACTGGCTGATTTATATTGAGAATCAATGGCGGATGTGTCGGCTCTGTACTGTTTATGGATGATTGCTAGGGTTATACCACACTTGCAAAAACCAAGGGGTCTAATGAAAGAACAAGTGGGTGAATACTGAACAAATGACACAATCAACATTGATTATTGCTGTTAAATGTTGGATTATAGTTTATTTTTCCTGAATTCTGTATTGTATGTTTCTGTAGTGAATGAACGCACTTTTGGAAAATAGTTTCCTTAAGCTGTTTTAGTTAACAAGTGTGGTTGAATGTGTGTGTGTGTGTGTGTGTGTGTGTGTGTGTGTGTGTGTGTGTGTGTGTGTGTGTGTGTGTGTGTGTGTGTCTGTGTCTGCATGCATGTATGCAAGTGCACATGCAAGATGGTTGGGATACTGCTAAACTGTTTTTTCTAATGTTTACTGTTATTTTAAGAACATCAGGATATTCCCACTCCACTTTTATTCATTTGTTTTCTGTAGTTTTCATATGAGCTCTTGTAAATTTGCATAACAATGTGTAACACATAAATATACACTATAAACTGCTATTGCCACTTATTTTGGGAGATTAGTTCTGTTGTATTTAACTCTGTAAATACATATATGGACATTAATCTGAGGTTTCTGTCTTTATTGTGATGTGGTAGGGAATGTTGTGTGTGGCAGAAAAGGAACAAGCAAGGCAACATAGATTTTTAAAGGCCTTATACAATGACCCTTGTTTTCACAGACTGGACATTCTGGTAGCCTTTTTACCACCTCAGTGAATATTTTATTGAAATGTTTCTGCATTAGGGTGAAATGGAAATGCACACCCTCATTTTTTTCTGTCCTATCACATGTATTTCTCTGATGAACTACTGGTGAAGTATTATAAAATACATGTGTTTATTTTATGATGAATTTTATATGGTTTATATATCTCTGGATGATGCTTGTCTATATGTTTTTTCCCTTTTCTATTGTATTTTGTGGCTTTATGTGGATTTTTCATTTGTTTTGGCCATATCAGTTTTGTTTTGATGTATGCAGTTTCACTACATATTACTTTCAGTGGCTCTTTCTTGTTTTATATTTGTAAAAAAATTCATTGCTGGGAGAGAACTACTCATTCGGTCATTAATGTGATCCTTCACACATTCACATATAACTGATAGATTACTGGTTGTTTAAAATGGAAATATCAAAAAAATGCAATTATCATTTTCTGTATATGACAAGGTAAAGAGTGTCAAGACGGTGTAACTTATACTAAAAGAGAATGATTCAAAATCTGAAAATTAGCATCATCTGTAAAGTTTCTGAATGAAAAGCAATCAGGACATTTAAAATTATGACTAGCACACATATTAACTGCAGCGAATGAGTAGAACGCATCCATATATCTACCAAATTATTTCTTTCTGAAGTAAAGTGTCTAATATGAGCTGCCTTAATTGGTTTACACATTCTACTGCTGGATGAGATTCAGGTTTACACATTCTACTGCTGGATGAGATTAATTTAACATGGAAATCTAAAAACATTCCTTAAACCACAAATGAGTAGTGTTGAATTATTCAGCTGCTTCATGTAGCTCCACAAATCATCTAAGAATTCTGAAAAAACATATAAGGGGCATAAACCACAGCTATTGTCATGAATAAACCACTGCTTGTTAAAGAAACCATAATTATTCTACCAAATGTGCCAGTATCATTTAATAAGACACAAATAATAGCGTGCAGTCTGCTGATCAATATCAGGATTTCATCTGTTTTATTAGTTCCTAGACTATGAAAGTAATGTGATATCCAAATACTGAAATACACACACACACACACACACACACACACACACACACACACATATATATATATATATATATATATATATATATATATATATATATATATACACTGTATACACACACACACACACACACACACACACACACACACACACACACACACACACACACACACACACACACACACACACACAAAACCCAATCATACCTCTTAGAGGAAGAAATCTGGACAAAGCCATAAATAAAACTGGGACAAAGGCCCAAAAATAGGGACAATTTTTAAATATTGCTCTTACAAACCTAGAAAGTTGATAGAATAACAGGTTTTGCATTAGCATGACTTTTCTGAAGGGTTTGACGTCTGAAACTTAAATGTCTGTCATTATTTTCTAACTTCATTAGTTAATGATTTGCCACTAATTTGCCAGAAAACCACAATTTTATGAAAACGGACCAAAATATGAGGCAAAAATCTGGACATTCTGCGAAAATCTGTACAGTTGAGAGGTATGAAGCACAATCAGAATCTAACAGATAAAATGCAAACCATTCCCCTTCATTTTTTGGGAAACATTATTCTCCTTCACTCATGACCCTTACTGTGCCTCTTCTTTCTACTACAGTTGCATCTCTTTCATGACCTGCTCTTTCCGACATTGTATGACTCCTTTTATACTGCTTTCCTTTAAACTGCCATCTCCATCAAATAATTCTACTTTGGCCATATTTTCTCAGGACATTTTTATCGTTAGTATGTCTTTTCATCTACTCGCTCAGTTCATATACTTCTCTGTATTTCATTTTATACTTCTCAGATTTCAGAGTTTTGGTGTTTCACTGTTGACTCACCTTGACAAAAACATTCAGCAACACCTTTTTCCTCCAACTCATGTGTCTCTGTGTGTATTTTAATGGTTGTATCTAGTTAGTATTTTTGAAATAATGTAAAGTATTTTTCATATTCTTTTATTTATTTATTTGATTTGTTAACCAAGGGGATTATTAAACTTGTTTTTCCTTTCATAAGAAGAGTTTTAATAAAAATAGCCTTTGACTACCAGTTTAGCCTCTGTAAACCTTGACCCCTTTCTCCATAGCCTACCATGCTCTTTGCACTCCCACCATATGTGCAGGTTTTTTGCTCTCTCCTCCTCATAAACGTTATCTGAATTTTTAATCCACTCCACTGTTTATATAGGTTGGTGATTTCATCATTAATGTAAGCCATGGTATGGTCACATGTAACTGATATAATCCTGCTAGTTAGGCCCAGTTCCAACAGACTTGCTTTTGGTGCAGGTGACTTACTCTGTTTTATAGATAGGCCTTACACTGGAATTAGTCACTTATACTAACAGCAAGTCTTGTGGAATTGTGGCTGGCTTTCACCATAGTAAGTCACTTACACTGACAGCAAGTCTTTTGGAATCTGGTCCTTAAAAAGGAAACATCAAAACACTGAAAACTAAGGAAAAGAATGACTTGATAGTACCATGTGCATTAAAAGAGAATGATCAAGTTCTTGGAAGGAAAATAAAAACAGACAGTTTATAATTATGTTACACACGTTAGCTGCAGTGAATTAGAATGTATCTAGATATCTATTAAAGTCTTCCCTGTGAAGAAATACTTCTAGTAATGCAGGAGCTCACTTGGCATGCAGATTCTAGTGGTGGTTGGGGTTTGACCAACCTGGAATTCAAAACAGTATTCCATTTACCACAAATGAGTACTGCTGAATTATTCAACCTCTTTAAGCCTCTAAATAAATCGTTTAAGAATTCTGAAAAGGCAGATAAGGACCAGAAACCATAGCTATTATTATGAATAAACTAATGTGTGTTAAAGAAATCAGAATTATTCTGACAAGTGTGCTAATATAATTTTATAAGACACAAATAGAAGTGTGTTATCTGTTTATCAACATCAGGAGATTATCTCTTTCAATAGCTCATGAAACTACTGAAACACACACACACACACACACACACACACACACACACACACACACACACACACACACACACACACACACACACACACACACACATGTATGTGTACATACATGCACTTATGTATGCATGCATGTATGTACTTATACATCTTCTTCTTCTTTCAGCTTTTCCCAGTTAGGGGTCACCACAGCGGATCACCTGTGCGCTCATGACTGGCAGTGGAGTTTTACAGTGTCGAGTTGCGAGCCCGGCGCCCATCCTTCCACAGAAGGCACACACACACTGACAGCTAGGGCCAATTTAGAATGTCCAGTCCACCTACAGCATGTCTTTGGTATGTGGGAGGAAACTGGAGCACCCGGAGGAAACCCGAGCACCTGGAGGAAACCCACGCGACCACAGGGAAGACGCATATATATATATATATATATATATATATATATATATATATATATATATATATATAGACATTTGATGAATAATAAACAGATGTCAACAAATACATATATGTACGTCTGTAGGTGTGTGTGTGTGGGGGTGGAGTATATATATAACTATATGGATTAGATGATGACTGAAAAGAGTCCTTTGAACCATTTAACTATTAGATTAGTAAATAATAAAATACATCCATGCATAAATAAGAAGTGCCCGGCTCCAACTGACCATGACTGTATGCTGTTTGTTACTTGCTGCTCTGTTGCATTTGCTTCATTTTGTGTGCATATTTTGCCATTCATAGTTTGTCCCTCCCAAAGTGCCCTACTTGCCACACCGTTTATTTCCAGAATTTGCATTTTAATCTAAGCTTTTGTGTTATTCAGTTCTATAACAATTTCACAGTAGACACATCTCTTATTTCTCATTCTTCCTACTAAGATTACAATAACTAGTAATCTTATTTTATAATAATAATAATAATAATAATAATAATTATAATAATCTAATGTTAGCATAACCAGCTGTTTCCTGCTATCCAGGGTTTGAGTTCACCAGCGTCCATCTGCTTACTGTTTGACTCTGAGCAAGTTACTTAACCAAGGGCTCTCTGGCTGACTTGGTTAAAGGTCCTTGTGAATTAGTGTTTTACCCCATAAACAAATACATGAATCATTTAAATATTTGATAAAATGCTAAAGTTTATTTTTTTAAGGGGCAGGTTAGAGGACCTGAGAAGAGTAAAGAAAGTAGTCTACATGTCTGTTTTTAACAAAGCCTGTAAAGACCTTACAGCCTTCACAGCCTCTGAACCTGAAGAAAGGAGTCTACATGTCTGTTTTTAACAAAGCCTGTAAAGACCTTACAGCCTTCACAGCCTCTGAACCTGAAGAAAGGAGTCTACATGTCTGTTTTTAACAAAGCCTGTAAAGACCTTACAGCCTTCACAGGCTCTGAACCTGAAGAAAGGACTCTACATGTCTGTTTATAACAAAGCCTGTAAAGACCTTACAGCCTTCACAGGCTCTGAACCTGAAGAAAGGACTCTACATGTCTGTTTATAACAAAGCCTGTAAAGCCCTTACAGCCTTCACAGCCTCTGAACCTGAAGAAAGGACTCTACATGTCTGTTTTTAACAAAGCCTGTAAAGACCTTACAGCCTTCACAGCCTCTGAACCTGAAGAAAGGACTCTACATGTCTGTTTATAACAAAGCCTGTAAAGCCCTTACAGCCTTCACAGCCTCTGAACCTGAAGAAAGGACTCTACATGTCTGTTTTTAACAAAGCCTGTAAAGACTTACAGCCTTCACAGGCTCTGAACCTGAAGAAAGGACTCTACATGTCTGTTTATAACAAAGCCTGTGAAGCCCTTACAGCCTTCACAGCCTCTGAACCTGAAGAAAGGACTCTACATGTCTGTTTTTAACAAAGCCTGTAAAGACCTTACAGCCTTCACAGCCTCTGAACCTGAAGAAAGGACTCTACATGTCTGTTTTTAACAAAGCCTGTAAAGACTTACAGCCTTCACAGCCTCTGAACCTGAAGAAAGGACTCTACATGTCTGTTTTTAACAGAGCCTGTAAAGACTTACAGCCTTCACAGCCTCTGAACCTGAAGAATGGACTCTACATGTCTGTTTTTAGCAAAGCCTGTAAAGACCTTACAGCCTTCACAGGTTCTGAACCTGTAGAAAGGACTCTACATGTCTGTTTATAACAAAGCCTGTAAAGCCCTTACAGCCTTCACAGCCTCTGAACCTGAAGAAAGGACTCTACATGTCTGTTTTTAACAAAGCCTGTAAAGACCTTACAGCCTTCACAGGCTCTGAACCTGAAGAAAGGACTCTACATGTCTGTTTGTAACAAAGCCTGTAAAGCCCTTACAGCCTTCACAGCCTCTGAACCTGAAGAAAGGACTCTACATGTCTGTTTTTAACAAAGCCTGTAAAGACTTACAGCCTTCACAGGCTCTGAACCTGAAGAAAGGACTCTACATGTCTGTTTATAACAAAGCCTGTAAAGCCCTTACAGCCTTCACAGCCTCTGAACCTGAAGAAAGGACTCTACATGTCTGTTTTTAACAAAGCCTGTAAAGACCTTACAGCCTTCACAGCCTCTGAACCTGAAGAAAGGACTCTACATGTCTGTTTTTAACAGAGACTGTAAAGACTTACAGCCTTCACAGCCTCTGAACCTGAATAAAGGACTCTACATGTCTGTTTTTAACAGAGCCTGTAAAGACTTACAGCCTTCACAGGCTCTGAACCTGAAGAAAGGACTCTACGTGTCTGTTTTTAACAGAGCCTGTAAAGACTTACAGCCTTCACAGGCTCTGAACCTGAAGAAAGGACTCTACATGTCTGTTTTTAACAAAGCCTGTAAAGACCTTACAGCCTTCACAGCCTCTGAACCTGAAGAGAGGACTCTACATGTCTGTTTTTAACAAAGCCTGTAAAGACTTACAGCCTTCACAGCCTCTGAACCTGAAGAAAGGACTCTACATGTCTGTTTTTAACAAAGCCTGTAAAGACCTTACAGCCTTCACAGCCTCTGAACCTGAAGAAAGGACTCTACATGTCTGTTTTTAACAGAGCCTGTAAAGACTTACAGCCTTCACAGGCTCTGAACCTGAAGAAAGGACTCTACGTGTCTGTTTTTAACAAAGCCTGTAAAGACCTTACAGCCTTCACAGCCTCTGAACCTGAAGAAAGGACTCTACATGTCTGTTTTTAACAAAGCCTGTAAAGACCTTACAGCCTTCACAGGCTCTGAACCTGAAGAAAGGACTCTACATGTCTGTTTTTAACAGAGCCTGTAAAGACTTATAGCCTTCACAAGCTCTGAACCTGAAGAAAGGACTCTACATGTCTGTTTTTAACAAAGCCTGTAAAGACTTACAGCCTTCACAGGCTCTGAACCTGCAGGCTTATGTCCTTGCTTGGCTATGTGGACTGAGCACAAGCCCTTTTCTTGCTCCTTATCTAGTTTCAGTATATGCCAGCTCCACAGACACATGTATTTTCCCATCTGGTTTCAATTTCACAATCCATTTTCATGATGGAAAATGATAACAACCTGCTCATAGTTTAGTACTAAGCTAACTGCCCTTGTAAGCCGTTTTTAGCCTAGCCAATCAATTATCCTTTGTGAGGCTCAAACACTGCACCTTGTGTTTGTAAGGCAAACACCTTAGCCATTAAGTCACCCTCCCAACCCTGCTCACATGGGTAAACTGCTTGCCAGCTGAGCAGGGCCTCAGTATTCTCCATGAACTAGTTATACAAAGTCTTTTGTAGTTTTTGAGCACAAATGAAAACTGAAAATACTTCACACCATGATGTATACAACTGATCATTTTTTTTCTTTCTTTCTATTTGCAATAAGCAAACATTAGCAATCATAACATTCAGATTCATTTAAGACAAGGACCTTATTCAAATGAAGCAAGATATTATGTTATTATGGCAAGGTTACTGCAAGTGCATTGCAATTACATTAATAAACTTTTTCAGATGTTCTGCAATATTCTAGCTTTTGTGCTAAGCAGATACAAGTAATAGCATCTATTGTAGATCGCAAACATTAGTAACATCCAAAAGTTTCAAAGCATAATTGTAACTTTTAGTTATGAAACAGAACTAATTATTTCTGCCTTTTTTCACTTTTGCCTCACTCTTCCTTTTTGGACAGTTACCTTTAATTTATAAATTTCATGCATTATTTCTCTGATTTCATCTCCGCTTGCTGACGGTATTGTTTCCATTGCCATGTGATTACTTTCTTATCTACTAGTATCTTAAGTTCCAACAGTTGCTTTTCTGTCTTGCTTGCCAAAAGAGTTGCCTAGTAGTGACGAAAATGGCTAAACCTAGGTAGACAGTAAAGGATTACAAATTTCCTGCAAATGCTTTTTAAAAGTGCTCTCTAACTGTAGGTGTGTCCAGAAAATATGCTACCAGTTCTCAAAAAAATGTTTTATGCCTAAAATAAAATGAAGAAGCAGCGATAAACATTCTCAGTACTCTAGAATTATTAAAAAATAAACATTTATGCTCTAGTTGCTTGTCTAGGTGTCGGAATTAAATATGTTGATTTTTCAGGGGTGATTCAGAGTCCCAGCTCATTTCCCCAGCAAAGTCTAAACTTTTTGGTTACCTCAGCCTTCCTTCTAAATAAAATATTATACTGCTGACAGTGTTCTTTCTAAGGGTTTTACTCCTCACTATTTTCAACAGTTCAGTAAATTAGGACTGGGCATTCAGGTGGATCAACCATTATGATTTTAAACTTCAGTAAAAATGTCATTTATTTATTAAAAAATATATATTTTTTTATATTTCACTCATGTCATAGGCATACTGCCTACTAGTATTAGTTTCCAGCAAGTCAATCCCAAACAATTTCCAAATTCTTTTTAAATTCTGTGCCACTGTATTCTGCCAACAACTTGTTGCAACTATATAAAGTATCTCATCTAACTAACCAACAAAGTAAGTTTGCTTTATGGCCAGTTTTATAAATTCCACCAACACGGCACTAATTGCATATCCCTGTAGATGGTGGGGTACTTTTACTATTTTTAAAGTTGTCATCGAATCCTGCAAGACCAACCACCTGATTTATCAGCTACAATTAGGCCATGAACCATTCTAAGCTTAGCCTTCACCTAAGACTCAGAATAAGGAACGCCGAAGTCCCCAAGTGGCAGGATGAGCAAAAATCTCCCAGGTTATCTGTGCATTCCTGTTAGCCTATATAAAATCTGAAACCAGTCTTCTGAGTCTGTTATGTATTTAACATTTGTTTACCAGGAAAGTCCAACTTGGAATAAAGCCAATTTTCAGCAGAGGCCTGGAGTGAAACATTCCCGACATAGCTTGGTAACATGTGAAGAAACTGGAGAAAACCCACCACACAAATGCAGACTCCACACAGAAGGCACTCCATCAGAGAATTGAACCAGAGAACGTCTTGCTGTGAGACAACAATACTACCACTGCACCACTGCATCATCTACTATTTTATGAAAATCTGTAGAGCAAACCATTGGTAAATCATGGGCTGCATACAAAACTTATGGAAAAACAAAACAGGAAACTGCCTAGATTTTCTGTGTCATACCTAAGCAAACCCCCTTCCATATAACTATAAAACTGTAGCTTTTTCAAAGTATTTCTGTGTATGTTAATTCAACTGTTGTAGCCGACATTGATCCTACTTTAACCTCAAGGTATACCTCTCAACCATACAGATTTTTTGCAGAATGTCCAGATTTTTGCCTCATATTTTTGGTCTGTTTCTCATAAAATTGTGTTTTTTGGCAAATCACTGGCAAATCATTGATGTCTGATTCAGAATATAATGGCACACATTTGAGTTTCAGACTTCATGTCCTTCAGAAAATTCATGCTAATGCATAACCTGTTATTCTGTCCACTTTCTAAGTTTGTAAGAGCAATATTTAAAAAGTGTCCCTGTTTTTAGGCCTTTTCCCCCCATTATTTGTGTCTTTGTCCAGATTTCTTGCTCTAACAGGTTGAGAGGTATGAATTAACTTTTGAAAAAGGGAAATCTACCAATGGCACCCTAAGCATATTATTAATTCAGATTGTTTCTGTTTTGGAAGGGTTACCCAACCAAGCTCCTCAGTTTCTGTAGCTCTGCAAATACTAACTTTAAATGCCTTTCTGTGTTAGAGAAATGCATTATGAGTCATCTACATGAATGGAAATATTAAATTAAAGCCTTGAATTTTATTTTGTTTATTTAAATTTGTTAAACGGGGTTGAATAATGATCACAGACTTAACCTAGAATAACAGCCATCAAAAGGCAAATGCTTTATTATTACTACCAAAGTTTCCAGACATACTGCAAACAGAAGCAGTGTGTGTGTGTGTGTGTGTGAGAGAGAGAGAGAGAGACAGAGATAGAAGCAGACAGACAGACAGGTAAAGAGACAAGAGAGTCAGGGAGAGAGAGAGAGAGAGAGAGAGAGAGAAGGAGAGAAGGCAGCCCTGACTTGTACTCCTTGACAACCATAAAATATCAAAGAGTCTAGGTCTCATTTTAATCTTGATATTAGTCTTCCTAAGAAGACCGTGTAGTAAGGTATCAAAACCAGCAGAAAAGTCAAGATTTTCCTATACCTGTAAACAAAATGTCTATCTAATTTGATTGAATGCTTTTTCAGCATCCAGGCTGGCTAGTACCAGGTGTCAGGCATCCCTCTTAGGAGTTTCAATCAACAACCTGGTATTAATTAAATAGCCAAATGTGAAACAACATGAAATAAATTCTGTTTTATATAGATGGACCAAATTCTGAAGGAACTTGGTAGACCTGTGTTACATAGCAAGGCAGAAACAAATCTTGTAGAGATATTTCAGTTCAGATACTGGCCTATATGAGGTAAGCCAGGTATGTTATTTATCCTGCTTATGGATAGCTGATACGATCTATCTAAGATAGGTATACCTGCCTGAAAGTCAGTACATCCTTTGCCAGTTCAGTATAGTTCAAAATAAATTTCTTCTGACCCATTATATAAATCTATAGTGAAAAACTGTCAAGGTCTAGGGTTTTGCCCCTCACAACTTCTGCCAAACATGCTCACAGTTTCCTCCTGGGAGAATTCAGACATCAGAAAGTAAGCCTCCTGTTGAATACATTTTTTGAGGTCTAGTGGTTCTAAATAATCCAAAAACATACTAGCAAAATATTCTCCTACAAATCTTCCATAAAGATATTTTCTAAAAAATCTAACACAACAATTCAGGATGTCTCCAGGAGAACTAATTATCTTTCCTGCTCTTTTATCTTTAATTTTCCCAGTTATCTTCTTCATCATTTCTAACCTCATTTGTAATGTGAAATGTTTTTGACTAGTTGGCTTAACTTCAGAAGTATTTAATTTTAAAGCCTTTTACATTTGATCTGTCAAGCAGTCTAAGATCGTATTAATTTTCCCTGATTTTCTGTCCCCTCTGCTCTCCTCTACTCCTGGCTGACACTACCAGTTAAACATGTGCCAACACTTGGGTCTTTTTCAACACATATATGCACTACATATTCCTTTTCTGTTTGTGTTATGGCCTGGGCTGGCTGTGTCTGAAGAAGGTCTATGGGCAAACTCACTTACAATAATAATGAACAAATATATATAAATAAATAAGAGTTTGATTTTTGCTGGGTGTACTAACACAAATATGGTCCCCTTATGCAAACTGTTATATTTCCTTGCATTGCTTGCCCTGACTGAGCAGTCCTGCATTTCTTTCATTGAGAAGACTTTCTTTGGCATATTCTGTTTCGTGCTGAACTATAAAAGCATATTACTACAGAACATGCTCACAACAAGAATTTAGTGACCATCCCAGGAACAACTTCTCTTCCTTGACTCCTGGCTGCTTACAAATATATATAAAACAAATAATTTCAGAACTGGACTTTCTCTTGACTCATGCACTTAAAGCCTGATGTAAGATGATAGCATACAATGACTTATTTAATTAATAATTTATTTATGTATGCAAGTATTCACATGTATGTATTTTCCCATTCAGTGTTTATACTATGATACTGTTCAAAACACTCGCGGTGGTACAGTGGTAGCATTGTTACCTCACAGCAAGAGGTTCTCCCGTTTGATTCTCGGCTTGGCTTGGGAGTGCCTTCTGTGTGAAGTCTGTATGTCCTCCCCGTGGTTGGGTAGTGTTCGAAAGACATGCATGCGTAAATGGGCATGCCTTCATTGAAGGTTGGGCGTCGAGCTGGCACCTCGGCGTTTCATAAAAAAAAAATCTACTGCCAATCATTAGCAGACTGGAGTTCCGCTGTGGCGACCCCTTACCGGGAAAAAGCCAAAAGACAAACAACAACAACAACTATGACAAACAACAACAACAACTATGATACTGTTCAAAGTTTGCATTCAAATGTATTTAGGTACTTCTTTCCCAAGCATCATAACAATAAAGTAAAATAGTAAGACAAACAGTGAAAGTATCATAACAGTGTGCATTGCAAAAAGACAAATAATCAAAGCAAATTTAAGAAGGAGAACTAAATAAAAAATATTTAAAAATCACTGACATGAAAGATAATGTGACAAGACAAGTTGAGGTATGGTGCACTGTTAATACACGTATATGGTAGTTATTCTTAGGTAAACTACAATCAGTTAGACCAAAAGTATTAAAATAGTGATTGGTGGATGGTAAGTCACACAGATACTGGGGAATGTGCATGGGACATAGTCAAAACTTTGTGGACAGTCATTTTTCCTTATGTTAAAACAAAAGCTAAAACAAACACTGTGCATCTTTATAGTGGAACAGGAAATGGGAGAAGTTGATCAAGGAAAGAAAAAGGTATTTATACAGTGTATACAAATGTTATGTATCGGTAGGTAATAACAGAAGACAGAACACTATATTAACTAAAAACAGTGACTGAAATAGCATGTACAGGTCTGTATAAGAACAGAAACTGACTTTTAACCTGCTAAAAAAATATTTATTTAAATAAGTGAACTCAAACCTGGATAATGATTCATCTGTTGGTCTCTTACTTGATGGTAATAGTGCTGTTTAAAATCTCTCTCTCAGATGACTGGCTACCATGTTTAATGACCACTTAATGCCATCCCAACAGATTTGCTTTCAGGATAAAACCTGCCAATGCAAGATACAATATTGGATAACTGTTTGACAACTAGAGGCCCTAGCATTAAAAAAAAATGTATTCTTGTTAGTGTCTTTATAAAACAATAAAGAGAATTAAAAAAAAAATGTATTCTATAAAAAGAGCTATTGCAGTATGAGTCCAGTGTAACTGCCTGGACAATTAATCTGTAAGGTCAGGTTTCTTGCTGATCCTCTAACTATAAAGTCTAACTCTAATAAGTGTTGTTGTCGGACCTCTGAACTGGAACCATGCAGTTGAGGTGCCTATTTTTAAGGAGGGGCATATAACCAAATAGAGACTTATAGGCCTGTAAGCTTATCATGTATTGTCAGCTAATGCTTTCAATACTGTTTAGTAGCAATTTAAAAAAAATAGATGTTCTTATTCCTCTTATGGGCATATATCACCAAGGGTTTAGTGCTGATATATTAACTCTTTACCAGCCTGATCAATATTTTTATGATTATATCAGCATGGCTTTAGATTTATGGCTATCAGCTGCAGTTGCATTCCTTTAACTGGCTAAGGCTCATAAAAGAGAACATTGAGAAGACTCACCCAGTTCCCAATTATCCCAGACCGCTAACTGTTTAAGTGACTTGCTCAGAGTCACATGGTAGGCAAAGAAAGGCCAATGCAATCAAATCCTGGTCAACAGGAAACAGTGCATTGCCTTAACATTCCTTACTAATTGCCAGCCTTAACTTGTACTGTCATTTTGTGCACTATGATGATATGTAGCTTTTCTCTCTGGCCTCCATTCAACATGGGTTATGCCCAGTAGGGCTATCACAATTAACAAATAAATAAAATTAATGTACCAATTTGCAAGAGGGTATTGTTAAATACTTTGATGGAGAAAGAAATGCAGGGGAATAAATGTGTCAAGGATATGAACGACTTCAGGCAAGCTTGTGTCAACTTTTCTAATTTTAATTGAATCTGGACCTTACAATATCATTAATTAATTTATGGAGTTCCATAAGCATGCGTGAAATCTACTACTCCCCCCAAATATTACTTGGTCAGTGAGTGGTGTTTCACCCTCGTAATCCTATGGTGAAGGTTTTATTCATAAATGTAGAGTTGTATATTCATTGATTACAAGTCCCATAGTGTTCTAGGCAGATTTAAAAAATCCCTCTTCATTATGTATAAATATCTGAGTGACTACAGTTAAATCATCAACAGTTTCACCAGAAGAAACGTTAATAACAGTTATTGATAATCCTTTATGTGATTGCTAAAACAAGAAAAGTAAGAGTTTCGTAGCTAAAATAAATAAGATGACAGATAAGAGATGTCCCTCACCAGGTCAGGATAAAACAAGAAAGCATTGTGGGTTCTTATTCAAGCAGTTTATTGTATGAAAACACATCATAAATGAGGTTAAGTGACTTTAACTTTTAAACAGATAAGATTTCATACACATGGGTAATAACATTCTGGCTGCACCTTCAAAATGGCACTGAAGCTAAAGTGCTTGGTATTTATATGCACACACAGATCTTGGAAATGCTTCTTAAAGGTACAGCACACCTGTTAGTCTACATCCTCCCTCTTTGAGAAAATGTATTAGACATTGTCATTGAAATTAATGAATATACAATTTACATAGAAATGATTTTCATCTTGAAATTATACAAAGCTAGATACAGATATACAACTATGTCCAAGTTGCTGTATATTTCAAACTATGCTTTGAAATGCGACCGTACAATATGACATAAAATTTGGGATCTGGTTTAGCAACTGGAATAATCTCTGCTGACAGTTCAGTCTTAGGAATGCTGGAATCATCTGCCGGAACATTATCAGGAGTCAAGACATGTTCTGGAAAAGAAATATCATCTGGATTGCTCTGAGAGTTAGAGTTAATCACAAGTACAATGCTGAGATATCGGTTCTGCTACAGGAAGAAAATATCTACGATTTCTCCTGTACTCCACACCCTCGGATTTAACAAAATAGGATCTCGACTCTGCACAAATACTCATTACAGGACCAATCTGGTTGAAACCTTTCGCTGTTTGTATCCTCACTGTCTCTCCTTTTTTCAATGGACGAAGAAATCTGCTCAACTTGTCATAGCTGGGCTTTTGGAAAGAACACTTTCTAGATAACTGGGCTTTAATTGCTTGGTTGTTCTTAGTTTTAGGTCTCAGTAAACTAGAACTGATAGGCAATGTTGTTCTGGTTTGCCTAGATAGAAATCTCTGAGCCAAGTATATCATCACTGGGTATGTTTCTGAGACTAAGTTAAAAAAAAAATCTTTATTATCATGCTTTGACTTCTCAAGAAATTGCTTTGCACTCTGTACTGCACATTCAGGAAGTCCATTCAATTGCAGATACTCTGCACTACTATAACATGCATGAAGTCCCATTGTCTGGGAAATTTCTGAAACAATTGACAGGTGAATTGTATACCACTGTCAGAGATTAATTTCTATGGACTGCCATGGACTGAGAAATGGCATTTCAACTTAGTAATGGCTGTAGTAGAAGTTAGATTAGGTAGTAAATCAATCTCAAAACAATTTGAAAAAGAGTCTACCAGTACTAAGTAATGTTGATTGCTCCATTCGAATATGTCAGTAGCTACAATTGACCAAGGTAAATCAGGAAGGGTCTATATTAGAACATCGAAGTTTCAAAACTTTGAATGTTCTAATATCGACCACCATTCAGCGAAAGCTGGAAACATCAAACATACAGAACAGAAAATTTTTTCCTAGGGAAACAATTTGCTGTTCCAAAACACATACACACAACACAAGAACACCAAACAAACAGCAATCCACACACATACAACTAAAATCTTACACCTAACCCTACACTAAACTATACACACACCACTAACTATCCACTTACCTTAACCCAAACCCTAATCCTAAGGTCCATCACTATCACACTCTCACCTCACCCGCGTCCTAACCCTAACTCACCTACCCCGGCCTAACCCTCATGTCCACACAATCGCATACTTACCTGACCCACGCCCCAACCCTAACTCACTTAACCCACCCTAACCCTCATGTCCACACAATCGCACACATACCTAATGCACGCCCTAACACTAACTCACCTAACCCGCCCTAACCCTCATGTCCACACAATTGCACATATACCTAACCTGCACCCTAACCCTAACTAACCTAACCCACACTCAATCGCACACTTAACTGAACCCGACCCGTAACTCTCCATCACAGCTCTGAAAATACCAAAGCAACAGAAACGGACAACTGAATTCTTTCCCTAGGAAATAATTTGTTTCTCTGTTGCTTCGATATTTTCAGCTTTCACTGAATAGGGGTCGATATTAGAATATTCAAAGTTTTGAAACTTCGATGTTCTAATATAGACCCGATCAGGAATTTGACTTAGCTGAAGTGGCTCTCTTTGCAAATGCACTTTAGTACTATTACACACTGAACATGAAGAAAGTAATCTATCAATGTCTTTCGCTAGAGAAGTCCAAAATACTAGTCCTCTTTCTCTTCCCTTAGTAGATTTGGAACCCAAGTGACCACGATGCAAAATCTAGATATATTCTTGGTGGAAGGAAGCAGGAACAACAATTTTAGGACCTTTGAAAAGAATGCCATCTTCCATCAACTACTCATCTCTGTAAGGAAAGTAAGATTGCACCTTTTGGGGCACACTGAACTGCTTCGATGGCCATCCAGTACCGATATAGTGATTGAGCTTCTGCAAAACTGGATCCGACATTGCATGATCTCTCAGCTCATCAAGTCTTGTGGTAGAAAAACTATGCACTTCCATGACATCAGAGTAAAACTTTTCTGCATGAAGCTATTCTGTGGTATTTCTAGGCACTCTGGATAAGGTATCAGCCAGATAAAGAAGTTTGCCTTTCGCATAGGCCATTTTAAAGTTGTACTTTTGCAATTTGAGCATCATTCTTTGTAATTTCACTGGAGCTGAATGCATAGGCTTCTTTAAAATAGTGACCAAAGGTTGATGATCAGTTTCAATTTGTATTTCTTGACCACAGATATAATCATGAAACTTGGAACATGCAAACACTATTGCCAAAAGTTCCTTCTCAATTTGAGCATACTGCATCTCAGACTAGGTAAGTGTTCTAGATGTGTAGGCTACTGGCTTGCCTTCTTGGAGAATTACTGCACCTAAAGCAAATTTTGAAATATTGCAGGAAAGAGTTACTGGTTTGTTGACATCATAGTATCTTAATGTTTGGGGGGGGTTGACAATTTTCTGCTTAAGAACTTCAAATGCTCTATGGTGCTGGTTTAGCCATGACCAAGTGATATTTTCACTTGTGAGCTCTCTCAAAGGTGCTGTCAACTCACTGAAATCTGCTATAAACTTGCTTAAGTAATTGACCATACAAGAAAACACTGTAGAGCTTGCACATTATCTGGTCCTGGCACCTCAAAAATGGCTGCTTGTTTGGATGGGTCTGGTATCAAGCCCATACTTATAAATAAATGACCTACATATGCAATTTCTGGCAGTTTGAATTTGCACTTGAGAGAATTAAGATTTAAGTTCACTTCACGTGCTCTGTCTAGAACTCTTTTAAGATTTCTGTCATGCTCTATGTCACTATTGCCTCCGACCAATATATCATCTACTATTGTGGCACATGGATAACCTGAAAAAATTTGCTACATTGTACTCTAGAAGACTTCACTTGCAGAATTTATTCCAAATGGCATCCTGAGGAATCTGTAACTTCCAAATGGAGTACTGGATGTTGTAAGTAATGAAGAGTTGCAATCAAGCATCATCTTGCCAAAATTAACTCTTAGCATCTAAGACAGAAAAAAACAGTGGCATTCGGTATCAGGGCTGCAACCTCTTCGACTGTACACATGGGGTGATGTGGTCTCTTCAAGGCTTTCTTCAAATTTCTTGGGTCAATACATATTCTGATTTCATCTGAGCCTTTTTTTATGAGCTGCTACCATGGACAACCCCCATTCAGTAGGTTCTGTAATTGGACAAATTACACCTTGTTGCACCATTTTGTCCATTTGGGCTTTGACCTTATGCTGCATAGCTATTGGAACATTTCTTGCTGGTCTGACCACTGAACTGATATCTGGGTCTAATTTCATGGAATACACAACTGGAAGTTTGCCCAAAACATCAGCATACTCTGAAAAAAAAGCATTGGTGAAGCTGGAACCAGGACATGTGCTTATTTGATGACCTTGTTTGGTAAAATAAAACCGATTCATTTTCAGACTATCTCTGAGATACAATGATGACTGCACAGGTCTTTGAACCTCATAGAACAATAGGCTATAACAGCTCTTAGCACATAATATGAAAGCACTACTGAGCCTTCGATTTGAATCTCTTCATCTCCATAAGCCATACGTTTTGCACAACTAGTCACATTTAGTTGTTCACCAGCTCTGACCCTTGCAAAAGTATCTGCAGATGTGACATTGCACTTGGAACCAGTGTCCACTTTAAGCTTGGTGGATTTGTCATTGATCTGGACAGCACAAAACACTTCATTTCTTGTCAACAAATCTACTGCATCAGTCTTTTCACTAATCACTGATGCACTGTCTACATAGAAAGTAGACTGTTGCAGGTCTATTTGATCAACTTGCTTTTTGGAGAGACCCTTCTTTGCAACTATGTGAGGCTTACTTGATTTACAAAATCTTTGAAAATTGTTCTATTTCTTACACCTGTGACATTGCTGACTAAATGCCATGCACTTTTCTCTTCTGGGCTCATGGTTAGCACCACAATTGTGACAGTTAACAATAAAGCTTGATTTGGGTTTTGCTAATTCACACTTTTGCTGTATTGAGTGTTTTGCACTAGGTACACTTGGTTTTGCACTGAGCATGCTCCTTTCACTGAACCGTCCTTGAAATGTGCTAGAAGACTAAAGGTTTTACCTGGAAGTCTCACAGGGGCTGCTGCTGCCACATGTGCTTAGGCCTGCTTTTGCCTGTCACATGTTGCATGATGTCTACATGAGCTCTGGAGCCTACTGAAACCATGCTCTTATCACTAGCCAGCATATTTGTATGGCTTTCCATAACTTATCTGACAAATCTCGATGGCTTTACTCAGTGTTAAATTACTGTCACAAAGCAAAATCTTTCCCACAGCAGCATTATTAATACAACACACAAGTCTGTCTTTTATTAACTCATCCTTTAAATCACCAGACCTACACATTTTAGATTTGTTTCTTAAATCAGTAATATAAGCTGTAAAAGTTTCCCCTTGCTTTTGATCTCTCATGCAAAACAAATGCCTCTCTAGTGTAACATTAGTCTGAGGGTTACACATCTCTCTAAATTTGTGCTTTAAATGCTCGGGGTCTTCCCTTGATTCAGCCTGCACAACAACACAAGTTTCTCCTTCACCTTTATACTCTGCTGGTGCATAGACAAATGAACGCTCTCTTTCAATGGCTTCTGACTTGACTCTGCTAGGTTCAGCAAAATGAATGCCCTGGTACGTGCATCATGTATCAGAATAAACTGCTTGTATAAATATATTGTATTCTTGCTCAAATATTCTTCAGTTCTCTGCAATATTCTGATCAAATACAAGTGGTTGTGGCTTGCAAAATCCATCTGCCATATTGCATATCTCAGTGAAAACTCTTGCAAATATGCACACACACACTTGTACATACACGTATACATGTGCTCGAAATTTATGCCAGTACCTGTAACAACACAATGAGCCTCTGTATAACTGAATTTCATGAAATAAATTTCCTGGGCACTGCAACACTTTGAAATATCTTTACTGTAAGGCCATTTGCTTTGAAATTATTTCTTTACTATACAAGCCATTTATCTTGTAAAGACAAAATGCTAAAGTCATTTATTATCATTTTACTATACAAGCCTTTGCCTTGTAATCACGCCAAAGCCACTTATTAACAATTTACTGCCAAAGTCATTTACCATTATTTTAAGAAGCACTTCAAACAACTGCACAGTGAGAATAAACTGATCAATAGAAGCTGAGGGCAAGCAACATTTTGAAATAACTGCACTTTACAAATGAACTCTATCGACGTAATTGCGATTTGCCAATAAACTATCTCAATGTAATGGCAATTTGTGAATGAGTTGTTTCGAAGTAATGGCACTTTGCGAATAAACATTTCGAAGTAACTGCAATTTGCAAATAAACTTTTTAAAAGTGATTGCAGCTTGCGGATGCATTGGGCAGAAGAAGCTCAGAATGAGAAACACCTTACAATAACTGCATTTTGTCAATAAAATCACACTGAAATCTCCCCAAAAAGGCTACACTTTGCCAAACAACTCTCTATAATACAAGAGATACTCTGTAATAGTGGCACTCTGTGAAGAGACACACCCAGGCAGAAGAAACTTTTCAAAATGGCTTCACTTGACTGTACTTTACAAATTAGTTGCACTTTGCACACAACAAAACTCTTCAGAATTAATGCACAGCAATAAGCAGACACTGTAAGCACGTTTACACACTTTGAAATACTTCAAACAACTCTAAGAATGCTATTCAAGGCTTCAAGCAATACAAAGTAGCAATTTGTACCAAACACAGTAATTCACCCAAAACACATGCAATTGCCTTTGCTTTACTTATAATCATTGTGCCCTTTTTTTCTCTTTCTATCATAGTCGTTTCGCTCATTGAATCTCTTAATGTGCCTTTTATGCCCTTTATGCCCTTATGTTATATTCATTTTGCTCATTTAATCTCTTTTCAGGCCCATTGTACTTTCTTGTGCTCATTTTAACTCTAAACATGCTTGTTTTACTTTAAACATGTTCATTTTACAATTCTGAGGCAATTCTGAACCCTTTATGTACTTTTCTAATACTTGTTTTATCAAATAACTCGGATTCAAACATTTTGTCTGATCAATGAGCTCTTTTTTATTTCTCGTTTACTTAATAAACTTTTCTGTGCCATTTGTTTGCTTAACAATACATTTTGTGCCCTTGTAATGCTCCGTTTAACCTCTTTCAATAACTTAATCATTTGTGTGTATTCTCTTTACCTTTAACTTGTTTCTGTCCCTTTTTCGCTCTTGTTCTTTTAGTTTGCCTTTGCCATTACCTCTTCACCTTTTTGCTCTGAAGATTAATCTTTGCAATCCCAGTTCTGTGTTGCCAATTCAGGATAAAACAAGTGAGCATTGTGGGTTCTTGTTCAAGCAGCTTTATTGTATGAAAACACATCATAAATGAGGTCAAGTAACAAACAGATAAGCTATCATGCACATGGATGTTAATATTCTGGCTGCACCTTCAAAATGGCACTGAAGCTAACGTGCTTGGTATTTATATGCACACACAGATCTTGGAAATGTTTCTTAAAGGTACAACACACCTGTTGTTCTACAAGAGACATTGCAGACTAAGTCACATTGTCACCTAAAAAATAATAAGCATAGCTATCATCACATTGATAGATTTATCTATTTATTTGTTTATTAATTTGTTTGTGGCTCTTAACCAGGATAGTAGACTGATCCAGAACAGGTCCTCATTTTAGACATGGCCTGTGAAATACAACAGAAGTAAGACAGCTAATAAAAAGACATAAAATAACAAAACAGAGAAGCAGCAATAGGGTAGCAAAATGATGGCACAATTGTCTAATTAATATATATTTGCATATGTACTATAAAAGCAGGAAAAATATTTCCAACAGTCATAGCTCATTTAAAGGGTGTTAACACTTATGGTGTAACATTTTATTGAAGAGAGAGGGAATAATTTTGTAGACCTTCATTTGCAAAGAAAGTAGGTAAGTAGTAGTTAGAGAGGAATAAGTACTAGAGCATACAGATTAACACTAGGGTAATATAGCAGTGAGCATACCTCTTAACTTCTTGGCACAAGAAATCTGGACAAAGCATGATATAATGTGGAGACAAAGGGCCAAATATAGGGACACGTTAAATATTGCTCTTATAATTATAGAATGTTGCTAGAATAAAATAACTTGTGTAGCATGCATTGTCTGAAGGACATGAAGTCTGAAACCCAAAGGCATGTCTATTTAGTGACTTTAATCATCAGATCATATTAGTGATTTGTCAGAAAACCACAAAGTGTATGAGGAACAGGCCAAAAATAAGAGGCAAAAAGGTGGTCATTCTGCAAAAATCTGGGCAGTTGAGAGGTATGGGAGTGAGATACACTGAAAGGATACTTAGTATCATCAAGCCATTGCTTAGGTGATTACAGGCATTTTAAAGCAGTGGCAGGTAGTTAGTTGATTTGCTACCAGAGTTGCTGTAAGTGAAGCAATTATGAATTTGTTTTGGAAGTGAGTCTTCAAGTTTAGGTCCAAGAATTTACAAACTGGGGCTGGTTGAGGTTAGCTTAGTAGTACGCCTGAGTAAGAGTGGAGTATTAATAGTTATGGATAAAAGATTGCATGTTGTACTCCATATAGTCAGTCTCTGACTGACGGTGGAGGGCCTGTCATACCAAAGTGTCTTTTCTATTATTATCTAGTGTGATACCTAAGTATTTGAAGTAGTGCACCTGTCCAGTGTTGCATCTTTTATGTAAAGGGGTAACAGAGGATGTAGACTTTGGTCTCTGTGGGATATGTCATGAAATGTTTAGTCTTTTGCCATTCAGGATGAGCTGCTTTGCTGTCTTGCAAGGATTGAGGTTGCTGAGAATTTATAGAAGGTAGAAACATCATTGGTAGTACCTATTATTATAGTGTATAATTTGTACAGTATGACTATAAGGACAAGAAAAATGTAATTGTAATTCTTGCTGTACAGAAGCTCTGTTGCTTCAAAGCATTTCATCATAATGATTACAATATTCTCATAATAATAGTTCTGTAAAAAAGGACACTTCAAAACAAATAATTGCAAGTGATATGTGTGCAAGATGTTGCTTAACGCTGTCATCATTCTGGCATCTCTGTTTTAGTTACAAAGATAATAATCAAGGTATAATATAGACTAGAGCTGATAATCAGCAATTAGCATCTCTAGCCGTCCTGGTAATTAGTACCATCTTCTCCATTCGCAGTGCACCACACATTTTCCCTTAGGTATACTATGTAATCACAATATTAAAAAAAAAAAAGAAAAAAATCTTAATCAAAAACTTGAAAAACTATCTTGATGGTCACCCAATCAGGCAGACTCCCCATCTAAGTTTCTGGTAAGCATTTTTATGCCCCTTTCAGTAAGTTTAGCAAATTTCATGTTCACTTTTATGGATTTTTTGCTTAGGTGATATTAATATCTTAGTCCCATTTAAGATCGTATACTTCTCAAGTTTTGACATGACAAAAAGGATGTTCTAATAACTTAGACATAGTGATCAAGTTAAACACGTTATCATAATACAGAATCTAGTTTGCAGTCATCAACAGTGAGATGTTAAGAGTTTATCCAATGGAGCAGATAACTATTCTGGTTCTATTGCTTCATTTTCTGTTTTGTCTTTCTAATTTGTACTATATTTGAAATAGTAAAAAATATAAAATTTTTTAAAATATGACCTATAACTATAAGTCATTTTGTTTAATCTGCTGAGTTAATGTTTGTTTGTTTGTGTCTTTCAGCTTTTCCCGGTTAGGGGTCGCCACAGTGGAACTCCGGTCCACTAATGATTGGCAGTAGAGTTTTACGTGCTGGTTTGCCGGGCCTAACGCACAACCTTCAATGAAGGAATGCCCATAATTGTTTTTGAAGAGAAATGGTTCCTGCAAATAACTGCCCTAAATGCATCCCATTTGTGGGCAAAAGATGGATGTGGTTGCACAGTGTTGAATAGTTCTGTGACAATGGGCACTGTGGATGTGGTTGTTCCTAGACTATACCACCAAGGTACCAGCATGATACAGAGGTGGCCTACAAAAGACAAATATTATGTAATCCCATAAGACAGCCTATAACTTACAGTTACCCAACAAATGCTACAAAGGACATAGGTTGTTATACACCAACCAAGAACGATTGCTGCACATCTATAGGGTCCCCCTGCCATTATTAACTGTGATAAAGGGAAAACATGCTAGCAGAGACAAAGAAGGTTGAATAAATGACCTAGATGCTGCCTGGGAAAATAAACAGATTCTAGACAAACAAACCACTCCAACTAATTTAATGTGCCTGCCCATGGTGACTGTCTGCCAGAAATGTCATGCTGGGAAGCAGCTCCTCACTGTCATCTATTGTTTATGCAGTTATTAGAAGGTATCTGTGCTGTCTTAAAAAGGTGCCAATTTGAATGTAACATCAGCACATAACTATGTAACTGATATTACCCGCCCATTGCTACATGACACGTGATGTGCATGTGAAGCTACGGTTCAGTGTATGGGATTATAACTGCGCTAAACGTATGAGACACATATACATATGTCAGACTGCCATCAATACAGTCAGACATGGAAATTAGACTGGGGTTTATTTGACATGTTTCCACTGTATGAATGTAGATACATTAGTGGTAAAGTTTTTGTAGTAAACTTTCTCTTATTTACTACTGCTCTGTAGTGATGAGTTCCTCACAGATTAGCCACACCATGGAGATGTCTGAGAGACAGGGAGAGAAAGTCGGAGTCTGCATCATGAACACCCAATGTGATATGTGGCAGCTGATACAGAGATAAGTTAAAAAAAAAGCCTAATGGCATGTCTTCTGCTGAACAATTACTGCAGCAGAACATAATTATTACTTAGGGAATACTAACAGATTTACTGCATAAATACAAGGTATTGTTGGTGCATGCAGCATTTATGTAAAGATACTGTCCTAAGAAAGTTCCATTCACCTGGTTAAGCCAGAATTTTGTTTTATACCAGAACACAGGATTATAGGAATCTAATACCTGCTATATAGGAAGTTCTTGAGCTCTGTTGCTGTCTGTTTCTGCTCACTGTACTCATTAGGACATCCATGACTATCAAGGACAATTAAAATGGATAATGTGGGGTACGAGATGGGGAATGCTGTGTAGCCTATGATATGGTTCACTGTCTAGGAATATCACAGCAGGTGTTTCCATGGACAGATAGTGAAATGTTTTGCTGTTATACTCAGGCACATGAGCTATGGTCAGTCCCACTGTTGAAATGCCATCTTACAGTGACTACACCAGCATGCAAGGTAATGGGGTCTGGTTTGTTTCTGCTGGCCTTGAAATGTTGGGGAAGATGTATCCCATGGTACCACCATCCATAGGAATCCACAGCATTACTGAGTACCTGCACTGTGAGCTACACTCAGTAACAAGTACTACAGCTGTAACACCAAGTAGTGCCCATCTCATCACATAGGCCATACAGTCATGTTTACAATGATATAGGGACATGCACTGTTACACAGCACCCAAGTCACCATCTAACAGCCCTCCACTACTGACATTAAATGTGCAGCTGCTGACAGGCATGGTAGCTCTAAGGCTATCATACAGTGGTTAAGTTCTATACTCCATCTTTATTTGTATGAACATAGTCTTGCTGTTCTTTTTGTTCGCATTCCACTGCTGTATATGTCTACAATCTCTTTTAGGAGTTTTTTCTATGTGTGGTACCTTCATTTTCAGTATATATTTGCATTTCTCGTTCAATACCTTGTGTGTTTTCATCTGTCTGTTTATGTATATCTTATGAGCAGGATATCTGTATGCATCAGTCTTCATACGCATTTTTTTCTATTATTGGAGAACTACTTTTATTAGTTTCTGATTTTTGGGGGGTCACTGTAGGCTCACCCCCCACAGGGTTTCTCTCTATGTGATGTTTATAGGTTGTCCTCTGCTGCCCTTTCAGTGTTACTACACAGGTGATGCCCTGTCGTATTAACCTTTCTATGCCACTTCATTCCTCTGTGTTTGTCTATATGCTTGGTGTTTATGGCTGTGTATTGACTACTACTTTATTGCTCTTTGTGTGGCTGCAGCTGTCTTTTTCTGTCTCAGGTGTGAGCTCATTCATACTGCAGGGAGGAAATAATTGAATGTTATCAGTGTCAAAGTAGAGAGTGTTCATACTTTCTTTATGGTGTGAAATATTTTTGATCGACTATCAGAAGATTGAGCAGTATCTGTACAATGTCACTGTCCACAAATAGAGGCTTGAATCCTCAAAAGAGACTGCTGGTGATAAATTATTTGCCAAGAAATGGTTCATAATTAATTGCACAATGATGATACATTAAATATATAAAAATTGCTAAGTTAGTAGAAAAATTACCTGAAAAAATTATTTTGCAGAATATAATAATCACTATCACCTAACTAGTTCTTTGCTGCGGTGGTGCAGCGGTAGTGTTGTTGCCTCACAGCAAGAGGTTCTTCTGTTAGATTCTCGGCTAGGGTGCCTTCTGTGTGGAGTCTGCATGTCCTCCTCGCGGTCGAGTGGCATTCGAAAGACATGCGTGAATGGGCGTGCCTTCACTGAAGGTTGGGCGTCAGGCTGGCAACTCAGCACCATAAAAATCTACTGCCAATCATTAGCGGACTGGAGTTCTGCTGTGGCGAACCCTAACTGGGAAAAGTCGAAAAGACAAACAACAACCTAACTAGTTCTTTGAGGCAGTTAAAAACAATCATTCCTAGAAAAACTTTATGACACCCATGGACATACAACATTTTTTTCTTCTAAGGAAATGTCTCTAATAATGAGCCGTGTCTTACTTGGTGTGTGTGTGTGTGTGTGTGTGTGTGTGTGTGTGTGTGTGTGTGTGTGTGTGTGTGTGTGTGTGTGTGTGTGTGTGTGTAGATATATATATATATATATATATATATATATATATATATATATGTATATATATATCACATTGTTGCTGGAAGAGCTCTATCTAACCAAGAATTCAAAATAACATTTCACTCACCACAAATCAGTATTGTTGAATTATTTAACAGCTTTAAGCATCTAGATAAACCTGTCAGAATTCTGAAAAACCCCAAATATGTCATAAACATAGCTATTGCCATTAATAAACTACTGCATTCTAAACAAATCATAAATATTCTGCCAAAGCAACAATATAATTTTGCAAAATAATCATAGACACTTTTACTCTTGTTTAGGACCATCAGGTATGCAGTTGTTTCAATTCTTTCTAGATTATGAAAATAAGATATATATATATATATATATATATATATATATATATATATATATATATATATATATATATATGTATATATATATATATATATATATATATATGGTTTACTATCACAATAGCATGCAATTGCATGACTATGAAGTATTCGAACAACATATGTTCGAATACTTCATAGTTTGGCAGGTTATGTGAGTGACCGTTATTGCGAATGGACTGTGCATTCGCAATTATAACGTTCGCTCATGTAAGGGGATCGCGGTACAGTGCGGTTAGGGAAATACATCCCTTTCCTCATTGTAGTGCGATCTCGGAGTTGGAATATTAAGTTGGGGGGTGTGGGGGGCAGCAGTTTAGGCTAGTTAGGTAGGGAGTTAAGGGAAGGGTGGGAGTGCTGTTAATTGTCGAAAATGACATTTTTGACAATTCACAGCTGTTTTCGACATTAGGTACATACGGAAATGTGTACTTTCGGCAAAACACTTTGCTAATACGTACACATTTTATTTTAACTTTCGAC